>NC_141032.1:9412500-9665000 GCF_052040795.2 Danio rerio
AGTTTCAAACGAGATGTTTTTGTCTAACATCGATTAATGAGCGAACGGAGGCTATCGGGAGACGGTTAGTGTTTGTCCTCGTTTGAAGTTGGACACTGAAGTTGTAAATAAGGTTAGCCTAGCTAGAATCTTTCTCTGCTCGGATCTATCCTGCGGAAAATATGGTGTCCTGGATGATATCAAGATCTGTTGTGTAAGTTTAATCCTCATTTTTTACACACATGTAGTGTTTTTGAAGTTTGGTTGTTTAATTAGGCGTTTCTTTTTACTGGTTAGCCTATTAGCATCCATGTACTGAAAATTTCACATTGGATGTTTTTAAAGTGACGTTATGTTTTTGACCCCGTAGAGTTTATATTTGCTCTAATTTTAAGCGATTTAGTGTTTCTAACGCGACTTTTGAGAAATGTCCTTGTTTTGAAGATAAGAGCTTGATACAGCAGTCAGTGCGTGTGCGCGTGGTGCCTAGTTTGCCATCACGGCTGGGCTGCTTTATCGCAGGTTATTGTGTCTGTATTAAAAATATTCATAAAGCCGTGGATCTGCCAGATGAAAGTTTGTGTTGACGCCTGTACATGTACGAATATTTTTTGTTGAGGCTTTTGGGACTGTGGTAAAGATGGTTTTATATTTGCACATTCGTTCAGTGTAACACACTCCCTATATTGTTTACCATGGTACTTTGAATAATCGGTCGGAAATCAAATGTAATATGACTTCAAAACAACATCAGAACTATTTGATTGACTTTGAACAGTGAAGCACTTGAATTGTCACTGACTGCTAAAGTGATTTCATTCTTTAGAATTTGTAAATAATACTTTTTATATTATATTATTAAGGAGAAAGTCTGAATGTGTGAATATAAAACCAACTTTACCTCAATGCTTTTAGGTTAGGTGGACCTGTCATTAGGTTCTGACTCATATCTCTGAACTTTCCCTCTTTCTTATGCTAACTATTGGCTGATGTCATTCTACAGGCCTGGACACATATAGAAACACTTTCTTAGCTCTTGGGATACAAAAAGTATGTCTGTATTATGCACTTTTTTATTTTTACATCAAATAATTTAACCCTTATTTACACTACATCTTTTACAGTTTTCTACTTTAACAGTTTTTTGACGTTATATCTGTCAAACTATATTGCATCAAAATTAATTGCGTCCCAACAATGCTCTTCCCATCAGGAAGCAACAGTGTTTACAGGTTTGGTAACTTGGTTATGTAACCTTCACGTAATTATTCAGCTATTTGCATCCATCAGTATTAAATTGTGTAAAATATAGCATTTCAAACAGTTTAAACAAATAAAAACAAACCCAAAACAAACAATCTTACGAGTCTTACAAAGTAGGGCTCACAATATATCGTTTCACTTTCGATATCGCAATGTGTGAATCTGCAATAGTTACATCGTAGGATGAGCAATTTCAAGCTGTGATTGTTGTAAGGTTTAACTCTAAAATAGAGTGAAAGATGAATGTGTTTTTAAGACCTGTGACTGTAAGATTTAAGCAAACTAAAGCCAAGAGGTTATAAAAGGGGTATATAAAGCAAAATTATTTGTATTTACTTATACAATAAAGACAATACATTATAAAGTGTTATTTTATATATTATTATTATTATTATTATTATTATTATTGAATATCTGTACCTCAGTACTGTTAGATTCCACTGAAAACCATAAAATTAATTTGTATCTGTTTAATTTTATTGTCTTTTATGCATATATTTTGTATAAAATATCCCAATCAATGTAAAATGATGAATTCATTCCAAATAGAGTTATAGATCATCTTGTGAAATTATGTTCACATTGCAATATATATCGCAGACAAACTAAACATCACAATGTTAGTTTTTGTCCATAATATTGCAGCCCAATTGCAAAGTTTAATAAGCTTTACTTCTAAAATGTGGACATTGAAACTGCTATAAAATGTGAGCAAAAATATGATCAAATGCTACTATTTCTTTCATTAGATAGTAATTGCTGACCATTACAGTATTTTCTTTTCAACCTTCTTATGTTTCATTAATAAATTCAGCTAATGACTGGCATTATGTATGTCTTGGAGAATCATTACCAGTACAAGTGGTATTGGTATAAAAACCCACTTTTCTCTATATGCATTGGACACTAGTTAAACTCCATCTTACAAGGACTAAATAAAGAAAACAATGAATGTGCCACACAATCATGTTGCACTTCTTGTTTTCTTCAACCTAAATCCGTGTTTTGCGCACTTTAGGTTTTGTGTATAGTATTTATAGTAAAGTAAGTATTTATAGTATATGTACAGTATAGTTAAATTACCGCTCTGGTATGTTAGTTATGTATATGTTTAAAATAGCTGTTTTGTGCAGTGTTGTGTTTATATTTATGACTGTTTATTTATGTAGCACTGTGGTCCTGCAAGACATGACGTTTCATTCCACTGTATGTTCACACATGTAGCGGAATGGCAATAAACCTACTTGACTTGTGAAGTGCTACATTTTCCACTGTGATTACTTTGTTCAACAAAAAGTACAGCAAGAAAATATTAGTCAAAATAAAAAAAAACATAGTATTCTTTTACTTCCCATCAAAAATAAATCTACTTGTCTTGGACTTTCTCTGATGTGTACATTTGCATACATAGCCAACTTAATGCAATTTTTCGTTTTTTTTATTTAACCCAGTATTTGATCGTTAATGTGCAATAAGATGCTAAAGAGGACTTTAATATTCCCTCATCATGTGCAATCTAACAGCATCTTTCATTGTGTGCTTCAGTAGTACATCATGAATTAAAACTGGCAATGCCATAAAATGCATACGGACAAACTTTCATAATGACAAACTGCACTGTCACATGAGAGTATTCAAAACATGTGATGTAAAGTCATATATTTTTGCTTCTTCTCAAAAATGTGCATATGGTATAATAAATAATATGTGAGGTATTTTGAGCTGACATTCTTATAATGCCGGTGACTTTACAGCAAAAAAAGCAAGATACCTAATAAGTCCCCTTTAAATGCAGTTGACAATCCAAAGAAGTTTGTATGTATGTCACCAAAGAAACAATGAACAATATATTTGAATTCATTTAGATTGAATTTTGCTCAAGTTTAATGACATAATATAAGTAGTATTAATAAAAATCAATCTTTAATAATAAGTACAGAGTGATTAGTTGATGACTGTTTTAAAATGAAGTAAAACACTAAGTCCCTGTTTACACGAATGCATTTTAGTTTTAAAAACTCCTTCCGTCCACACTGCCCTGGAGTTTTCGAGCCCCAAAAACAGAGTGTTTTGCAAATGCTTACACACTTTGTGTTAAAACACTTTGTATCAGTGTGGATGGGGGAAAACAGAGACATCTGAAAACAGAGGCATGGCTGCCGACATTCACGCTTCCTGATTGGTTTTTTTTCTCAATATCAAGTACAGACTTGCATCCTTTTCTTTTAAGTTCAGACTTTACAAGTTTATAACAAACTCCTGAGGACGTGAAGACACGGTGGGTAAATCTTCAAATGTAATGGCAGTGTACTTTTATAACGTCGTTAACCCTGGCTACATTTCACTATCCTAACAATAAAAAGAAAACATGACAAAAAGCACTGTCTCTTTAAATTTTTATAAGAGACATACACGTATTACAGGTGAAAGAAAGGATAGATGAATAAAATAATTACCTTCTGCTAGCTATACAAAGCCCCATTATTATTATTATTATTATTATCCAACATTTAATTTAAACACAAAGAGAAAATAAGATGCTTAAGACCTCAGATGTTTAATTACTCGAAGCTGTAAAACTATCAAATTAGCTATATTTTCTAAAGAGAGACCACAATTCATGTCATTCCCCTAAATGAAATGCTGTGTGTAAGATTGTAATCAAGTATTTTAATTGACATAAAGTGTTATATAGTAATTCAGAAACTGTTTGCACTTCACAAGTTCTTTGTTTTCATGTGAAAATGTATATTTAGCAGCTGTAGCTATATGGCATTCTTGTTCAAATATCTTCAAATATCCTTGGTAGATAGATAGATAGATAGATAGATAGAAAGATAGATAGATAGATAGATAGATAGATAGATAGATAGATAGATAGATAGATAGATAGATAGATAGATAGATAGATAGATAGATAGATAGATAGATAGATAGATAGATAGATAGATAGATAGACAAACTAGATAGATAGACGGAGGGAAAGACAGACAAACAGACAGAAAGACAGATTGACAGCTGTAGCTGTAGCTATATGGCATTCTTGTTCAAATATCTTCAAATATCCTTGGTAGATAGATAGATAGATAGATAGATAGATAGATAGATAGATAGATAGATAGATAGATAGATAGACAAACTAGATAGATAGATAGACAAACTAGATAGATAGACGGAGGGAAAGACAGACAAACAGACAGAAAGACAGATTGACAGCTGTAGCTATATGGCATTCTTGTTCAAATATCTTCAAATATCCTTGGTAGATAGATAGATAGATAGATAGATAGATAGATAGATAGATAGATAGATAGATAGATAGATAGATAGATAGATAGATAGATAGATAGATAGATAGATAGATAGATAGATAGATAGATAGACAAACTAGATAGATAGATAGACAAACTAGATAGATAGACGGAGGGAAAGACAGACAAACAGACAGAAAGACAGATTGACAGCTGTAGCTATATGGCATTCTTGTTCAAATATCTTCAAATATCCTTGGTAGATAGATAGATAGATAGATAGATAGATAGATAGATAGATAGATAGATAGATAGATAGATAGATAGATAGATAGATAGATAGATAGATAGATAGATAGATAGATAGATAGATAGATAGATAGATAGATAGATAGGCAGGCAGGCAGGCAGGCAGGCAGGCAGGCAGAATTTTTATATTTATAATAACAACTGAAACATAACAGACATCAAAAATGGTAAGGCATCATGTACATATTTACATGACCGTCATTTTTACCGTATGCCAATTTACAACAAATAACTTCATCCTTTAATTTTCATTGAAAAATATTAAACAATAGGCTCACAGTGTGGTTTTGGCAATATTTGCTTAATGTCAGGCTATATGTTCACAATAAAGATTATCACAGCAAATGCATTGTGAAATACCAAATAGCCGTCTCTTTTGCTGAATATAATAATCAGTAAGCTATAATTTTAATATATTAATTATAAAAGTAGAAAGCCTAATCATTTTATACAATATAGAAGATAAAGGCAAGTAATCGGTTAAACGTGCTAGATTATGTTTAACAACTACAAAGAGATGAGATCCAGCGGCAGGTTCGGTATGGACTGGCCGATGTTTGGCTGCTCTTAGCGGGGCAGGTTTGCTCAGAGCTCCCGCTGACTGCCTGGAGCTCAGATGCGAGAATACCCTGAATCAGCTTTCATCGCATGCCAGAGTGCGTGTATGGTCACGTGATGTGCATTTTCAGCGGTGTAGTGTGGACGGAGAGCTTTTCAGAAACACTTGATGATAGCCAGTGTGGACATAGATCGTGTTCGTTTTAAAATGAAAACGTATTAATGTAAACAGGACCTAATTAATGAAACTAATCAGTTTCTCAAGGACATTTCAGGGACTTTAATATCTTAACTAAAATGACAGATTTTGTGATGGCTTTTCTCAAAATCTATGGCATTATTTACTTTAGTACTTGTAATCTGCTGTAAAAAAAAAATGCAAATTTCTGTTATTTTTCTAAAGACCTACTGGACTGGCAAAATCCTGAAAGGATTGACTATTTAATAATAAATAATCATAATTACTATACACATAAAAAACAGATATTCAATTACATTTAACACATAAAAATAATTCAAATGAGTCGACTGGTATATAGAGCACATTTGTTTTTAGGCTTGGACAGATTTGAATGATTGATGTGAATGTCCTTGTTTGGTAGCAGCTGATTTGCAAACAGCAGAAAGAGTATCATTTTGGTTTACTTTGTGGGCAAGACACATTTTGCAACGTGGTCCCATACAGCGTGCATGCAGTTAGGAAGAGACATAGTCAGTCATAAAAGCAGCAAGTACCAATTACAGTCCACCTTGCTACTTTAAGGTTATAATTCTGTGGTTAGGACTTTACAGCAGATACGGTGTAGAAGTTCAAATATAGGACAATAACTGTAAGCTCATGGCACGGTGATGAGAAATCAAGACCACGTCGTCTGTTTGAATGGATCCTGTGGAGTTCGTGGATGCTTTTATGGCTGTTTTGTTTGCCAGCTTTGTCTTTTTTAAATATAAAGCATGTATAAAAAACACCCAAAACATTTATATATTTTTTAAAATGCAGTTTAAATAGTACTTGCATGTAAGTGTTTTTACTGAGGAGGAGACAGTGTAGAAATATTTGTTAACGTCATGTCAGTTTATAACTCGCCCTCTGAGAACAGGTTCTACTTTTCTTTGTTCAGAAAGTTCACCGCACTGTTTATGCATCAACATCAGGGCTGTAAACAACCATAACGTGAACATCGAGATGTGGTTCAGCGGTGAATGTTTGTTGATGGTAGGTTCATCGACAGACCAAAAAAGAAATGCCAACTTTTGACAGCTCCTCTGTACAGAAAACTGTAGCATAGTAAACTGATAAACTGTAATGCTGTAACATTAGTGTAAACTGTGGTGCATTGTGATGGTGTATAATTATAGCATAGAAAACTGAAGCTTATTAGTTGTTTTCAATCACATGGTTGTGGTGAAATTCAGATGGAGGGCAGGAAGTAAAAAGCTGAATTGGAGACATAGAGGAAAGTCTGTATTTTTGCGATTTATACCATATTTCGAAGAAGATATAAATAGAAAATCACATACGTTGCACATTATATTTATATCATGAAGAGGGCCGAGTTTACTACTGAACTAAAATATATCATCGAGGTGGTATACGAAATGTATAAGCTATTACATTACATGAAAAAATAAATACTAAAGTGTTTGAAAGCATATACTATAGATAATTATTTGAATTAAACGGTGTAGTAATTATATTGTTGCTGTGGTACAACACAACTGTAGTAAAAAACAAATTATTCAGTAGGCTTAAGTTCTCTACATTAATTATACACCATCACATTGCACTACGGTTTACACTGTTACAGTATTTATTACAGTTTATCAGTTTACCATGCTACAGTATTCTTTAGCATCCATTAACAAAGAGTTGTACACATTATACACTTTACTATGTGCTTCAAAAACATGTTTGTTATAAATTACTATATTTTTTCCCCCTTGTGGATATCTTCCAGACATCACGAAATAACAGATGAAAGCATGCAAAAGAGTGGACGCATAGTCTAGTCCAGTGTTTCTCAACTGGTGGGTCGCGGGAACATTTTCAGTGGGTCGCAACAAACATCAAAAGTTTAATTTTAAACTTATTTTGCAATTTATTTTGAAATGCGTGCACGACAACCCTACTGTTTGACATGTAAAATTTTATTTAATTATAGCAACAAATATGTCAAAGCGCAAGTGCGACCCCGAATATGTAAAGTATGGATTTACATATATTAACGGCAAAAAATACTTAAAGCCTTAGCGTGTCATAAGTCGTGCGGTGCTATCACAAGAGAGCATGAAACCTTCTAAATTAAAACGACATTTAGGAACCAGACAACATGTTTTATTAACAGTTTCGTTCATGGTAACTGAACCTATCCTTACCCTAACCACTGTTTACAGTATTTGTCGTTTTTATTTTGTAATATTTCTAAAATTTGATCCATTTTGGTAAATGACAGCAGTAAAATATTGTTTATTTGTAAGTCTTGGTGGTTTTCTTATGATTTATCTGTAACTACTTGTGTATGTTAACACATAAATACAAATTAATTATAATTCCTAAAATTGTATTATAGTTCCTAAAAATTTGGGTCGCGGCTTGTTGACTATGTAAAAATGTGGGTCCCATGGCCAAACCAGTTGAGAACCCCTGGTCTAGTCTACATTATTATTTATTTATTTTTGTAAGGGAAAATGTGCTCCACAATAATAACAGTCTAGTTTTGTTGCAAGCGTTGCTTTTTATTTTTGTACTGTCGATGAACGTTTACCATCAGCAAACAGTCACCGCTGCAGCACATATAGACGTTAAAGTTACAGTTGTTTACGCCAGTAAAGACACAAAACAAGACAGATTTTTTTTGTATGCGTGTGGTGATGTTTGTATTTTTATATAACTCCTTAATGTATTTATACACATAGCAAGGCCTGCATATCATCTTTATTGGTGCTGTCAAAGAAATGATCGCGCTTGTTTGACAGCAGTCCAAAAGTTTGTACACATGGAGGTATTGAATGAATGTTTATCACATGCCGCCTTTTCTTGTGTTTCAGCCAGTTTCTTGAACTTTCCCCCCTCTATGAGCAAAAACTTTTAGGAAGTCTATAAAAGCTGTTTTGCATTTCTTATTTTGGCCGATTTAAACAATGATAAACAACATAAAGCAGACACATTTTGATGTTCTGATAGGGATTCCTATGTAGAAGAATCATCTGAGTCTTTCGCATCATCAATGACGTCATTTGAAAACAACCTATTGAATAAATTGTGAATTACTACAGTTATGTCGTACCACAGCAACAATATAATTGCTACGACAGTTTAATTCAAGTAATTATCTCGGCCCTCATCATGATATAAGGATCATGCCTAACATATGTGGTTATTTTCTATTTACATCTCCTTTGAAATATGGTATAAATCGCAAAAATACGATATTTCCTCTTTGTCTCCCATTCAGTTTTTACTTCCTGCCCTTAATCTGAATTTCGTGAATCACTAGAACCACGTGATTGAAAACAACCTATATAAGATCGACATGAAGAGCGATTCAGCACGTTTTTAGAAAAAAATCAAAACAGGTCACACTACAACCATTATGTGCAGTCGCATAAATGCGTTTTTTTAATGTATTTTCTGAGGTAGCATAGATTAGATTTTGGGTGCATATGCAACCAAAATGGTCACAATTTTGAGCCCTGCATGCGTTGTGCAATGTTAACATACATTATCTTGCCCAAATGTTGATAAATACTTGATAAAGCATGTTAAACCGCTGACTATATTCATTAGGCTGCATAATTAAGCACTTTACTGGTGAAATTAGCTGTAACCTAAATAAGTTTAAATAAACTCTAAAAATAATGTTATTAAAATAAAATAAAGTGCAATAATAACATTGAAATTTTGAACTTATTGAAACATTCAAGGCTATTAAAAGGTTTACATATTTAATGCGAGTTTGTAATTTAAAAAAATATATATTTTCAGACACTATAGCCTGCTTAAAGTTCCTGTCAAGTGCTTTGAAAAATGCAGTTTTATTTGATGTTTGACATAATCTCAACCGAATCATGAAGAGAGAGTGGGACATGGTGTAGCTCCTCCCCCCTTTTTAAAAAGAGCCAATAGTGTTTTCTTTTATCACAGCTCTGTCAGTGGGATTGGTTTAGCTCAAGTGTATCAAATGAATAGCAAATGTGATGCTTCTTGAAGGGGGCGGGGCTTAATGTAGAGAGCGTTTGATTGGTTATGATGTGATGAGAAACTGAAGCATAAATTGACATGAATCAAAAAACTTTGATCCATTTGGGCAGAAGTGACAAATTACAAGCGTTTACATGGTTATATCTTCTAGTTACGAATTTTGTCACTGTTTTGGAGCACACTAGCTTATAGACATCCTAAAAACCAATAATACTAATACTTACCTCTAACAAACTTTAGTTTAATTTCGTGGGACCTTTAAAAATACAAAAAGATACTTTTTAAATTAATGTTAAAACTAAACTTACTTAAATGCAAAAGTTTTAATCCGCTTGTTAAGTGTGACATCACGCGAAGTGGCTTCCGGGTCCAAGCGCTCCATTTAACTGTATAGGGAGACTCGTGAAATGATAATTATAAACGTTTACAAAGCGATTTAATACTTTCGAAAATCACGATCGCAATATATCTGTCCATGCCTAATATCCAATGGCCAGAAAGTAATTAATTTTTTTTTAGAACTTTTAGCCCAGAGATTGTTGTGTACACTACAACTTTATATAAAATGAACTTTAATGCGTGATATGAATAAAAAGTGATCATAAACGAATGATTTCTCAACTCAAATGAATGGCGGCTTGGACCCGGAAACAGTATTACATACGTCACCAATACGTCATCCCTTAACAAGCGGATAGTTAATAGCTTATTATTAAGTTAATAGTAGAATATTTATAAAACGCATATAAAGTAATATTTAAATCAGATTACAATGTTTAGCATACATGTATTCAGATCTGTAATCAGATTAAAGTCATTCAGATTGACAAAAACAAACCTAACGTCAGGCTTTTTTGTGCAAAAATACCTTTCAATCCTAAAATGTGAATCTTATGTGCTTTAGGAGCCTCTTAGCATCTGGTTTGAAGCAACAGAGTGAGCGCTGCCTTTCCGTTTTTTTAGCAGGAAATTCAAAGTTGACCTAAACCTGAGTGTCAAGGCCCGTCTGCAGATTGTATTTTTTCAGCTGCGCACCCTGAGAACGATACCCCGCTTCACCAAAATACTTTCAAGACCACTCTGTGCAGGTCCCGTTTCCTCCAGGGGCCCACTGGAGGAAGACCAACTCTGTGTCGCGAAAACAATGAAAGACCGATGTGCAGCACATTTATTTGTGTTTGGTAGGGGCCGCGCAGGTTCGGTTGTGGGAGGAGGAGGCCTCGGGCAGACAGTGAGGAGAATCAAAGCCTTGCAGCGAAGTGATTGCTAAACCAACAAGTTGAGCAGATTTTATGGCTTTATTGCACACTGTCAGGGCCGGGCCGATCTTACAGTACATACCCTGCAGTGAAAGAAACAACTGGTAGAGCGGGATGTGTTGAAAACGAGCAAATAGGCGAATAACCTGTTATTTAGAGGCGTTTGTTAGGTTCTACACAAAGGAGAGTTTAGTTTGTGGTTGCCATGCAATGACTTGGCACATTAATAATGCTTTTATTGCAAGTGATGTGACAGTTGTGGGTAAATCCACTATTTTACTGTTGAACTGGAGAACTTTGACAGTAATGTTAGCCATTTTTAACTCTATGGTTACAGAATGTGAGACATTAAGCTTGTTTCTAGCATTATAATTGGTTTGCGACACATTAATCCTTGTGTGCTGTTTTTATCCACTCTGGGGTGACTTTTAGGCTTAATTTAGCCACAACTTTTCTTGTATTTCAGCCATAGACTGTACAAAATATGGACGTAGTATCTGTGACGTCACCCATAGGTTTCTTAAGCGTGCAAATTAAGCTACAAGTGTGCGTGGCAAACTGGCACCATTTTGTTCACAGGTCATCACTCTAACTGGGGGTAACCAAACAAGGGCAAAGAGGTAGAGCATCAGTGGAGCTACAGATGCCTGCTAGCATTTTGTTTAGACTGGCTTTTCTTTGGGAGAAACGCTTATTACTTCATTACCTTCGATTTGTTTGTGTTCTGACCACATGTGCTCGGTTGTGTGTACTATATCGATAAAGCGTTTAGTCTTTTAAAAACACTGTTGTTATTAGGCTTGGGCAGTAATATGGTTTTCCGCGGTATCTAAAAATAGCATCTGTGTCAATTTCAATAGTAATACCATTATACCATTATAAAAAAATATGCACTTATATAGAAGACTATTAAGTATTAAATATTATTTGTTTAATGACTACAAATGTGTATGCGTGATTGCCATCACAGGACAGTGTGGAGCAGAGAGAGGTAAGGTAAGATGGCGAGTCGTGCACCAAGTGACCTGCAGTTTGGCAGTATTTCCGGTTTCGACCGAACAAGAAGGGTGACGTGATAAATACGAAGTAGAGCTTTGCATTGCCGCTGCTGTACCACAGGAGCGGTGGGACCCGACCAGATTTCTTGTGGTGCGGGAATAAATTTCCGAATAAATCGCGGGAGCGATCGGTAACTCTGGTGTAATTTGAAAGAGAGTGGGCACGGGATCTAACAAGGTCACTCCCGAGCAAGCGAGCATCTCTCTCTCTCTCTTTCTGTGCGTGCGTGCGTTCATGCGTGTGTGTGTGCACGTGTGTGTGTGAATGAGAGAGTGTCCAGCGCAGATCTCTAATACGAACAAGACAAACAAGTAAAGGTGTCACGATCCTCCAAATCCTCGATTCGATTACATTTTCGATTCTAAAGGCACGATTCGATTCGATTTTCGATTATGAATAATTAATCAATTAATGACCAATTCATTATTTGTAGCCTACCGTTTAAACTACCTGACCTGCATGGTCTTTGTTTTACCCATAACCAAATCATACAGTAAATGAATAAAGGCAAGATACACACATAATTACCACCTGTCAATCACTTTTTTCTGCGGGACTCGTGAATAGGCAGTGATCTGTGTCGTTATAATGGCGTCGGTAAAAAAGAGGCACAACCAACAGGAACCAGCCAATGGTATCTGAGGTGTTCGCCAAAATGACTAAGTACAAGTGAGTGAATGATTGAAGCAGTCCTCTGACTGCCTGGACCTGCTCTCTCGAGCGCATGGCTGTGAGTGCGTCTGTGTCTGTGTGGTCACGTGATGGGCATTATCAGAGGTAGAGAGGAAGGAGGGCTGCTCAGAAATGCTACACGCCACTGTGGATGTCAAATCGTTGTCGTTCTAAAATGCCATTTAAAAACAAAGACAGTGTAAACAGGGCCTGAGTGTGTACTTTTCGCGAGCGGATTTGCAGCGGGGGCGGGCGGAGGATCGCAATGCCGGTGTTGTCTATCGGACGAACCGTACGTAATACGTACATAGCAGAGCTTGCAAAACTGTGTTTTTTTTGTCGACAACACGAACGTTGTCAACATAACTCACTGGAAATCCAAAATGCTTACACACCGGCGACTTCATTGAAAGAGGAGAGGGTTTAAGCTCTGTGGACGGGTCTCCTGCTTCTGCAGTTTAACAAGCACTTCAACAAGCCTGTTTTTTTCCCGCTTGGCAAGCCAAGCTGACGTGACATGGGGGCGTGGCAGCATCGTCGATTCTATTTTTTGATTCGATAATCGAAATTGAGCATAAATTTCGAACGATTTCGATTAAAAATCAAAATCATGACACCCCTACAAACAAGTGACCGCGAACCTAAGGTCGCATATACTGTATTCAGTTTCTGTATGGTTTAGGCACAAGCCAACAGTTTGGTGACGCTGTCTAAGCCTTATGTCATAATTTTTTTATCATGCACGGTAATACCAGATACCGAGGTAAAATAGGGAGGAGGTTTGACGATATCAAAATTTGGATACCGCCCAAGCCTAGTTGTAATCCATTCAGCCTCTAAACATTGTTCTTGTGTTGTTTTTCTACAGGAGAAAAAGCTAATTACTTCCTAATATTTCAAATATAGTCTGTGTTAGTAAATGCAAGGCTAGTTATGAAATCCAGGCATAACACTGTATGATAACGTTTCAGATGACTGTTCTGTAGCCTACAGATAATCAATCTCTCAGATTCAGTAGTGCATTCAAGTTATAAAGAACAGGGTTCACACAAGGTGCTTAAAGTGCTTGAATTTGGCTTGTAGTAATTCAAGTCCTGCAAAAACCTGGAAAAATTGGCTTGGTTTGTTGAAAAGTGCTTGAAAGTGCTTAAATTAACAATAAGATTTTGTATGCAGTTTTCACACCGGAAAATGTAAATGTTTGTTAATTTTTGTGACTATTTAATGCAAAAATACCCACACAAACTGCTGTGTTTGTGACCAATCACAGTCAACCTTGTCTAAATTTACGTTACACATAAGTGCGGGGCAAACACCTTTCTGTGTTGCAATGACTGAAAAATAAAAACAAATATAAACAAATGTTTTATTGGAATAATGCTTTTTGGATGTTTTCACCACAGAGATGTCTATGTTATTAACAAGAGTAAATAAACTGCAGACATTATTCCTGCCATTCCGTTCTTTTCTCTCAGACAGCGAGTTTGACTTTTTGCATTTTTTGAATTTGCTGTATTTTGCATTATTTATAAGGAGTATTTCATACTGTATGATCAGCTTTTTCCATACTGGAAAAGAGAGGATGCCCTTTTTATACATTCCCTTATGCATATTTAATTATTTATACAGCCAGACATGTTTCTGTAGTCTTCTTGGAGAAATATATCAGATTTCTATGTAAACTGAATAACAAGTGAGTCAGCAGTAATTTACGTGGCTGATATCTAAAAATGCGCAGAGCTGTTGGCTTGTCGGTGATAAGACCAAACTGTGTGTTTTGCGTTGATGAGAGTAGCGTAGTTTATTCTATTAAAAATGAATCTATAAAGCCACACATTTGATTTAAATAAACTATTTGCAAGTTTCTGTCAATTTTTAGGGTTTTATGTCTTATCGTTTTGAAATGGTTTAGCTAATTGTACAAATTATATATATTTTTAAATATTTGTTATAAAAGTTGTACAGATTTAACTTTAATTGTGAGTAAATAAGTATATGCCATTAACACATTTGATTTAGTTTTTTTTGTGATATATGTAATAATATTGTTATTTTACATTATTTGTAGTGCTGGGCAAAAATTATTCGCATCAAAAATAAAAGTTTGTTTTGAGATAATATACACTCCCCGGCCACTTTATTAGGTACACCTTACAAGTACTGGGTTAAACCCCCTTTTGCCTTTAGAACTGCGTTAATCCTTTGTGGTATAGGTTCAACAAGGTGCTGGAATTATTCCTCAGAGATTTTGGTCCATATTGACATGATAGCATCACACAGTTGCTGCAGATTTGTCAGCTGGAAATCCATGATGCGAATCTCCTCTTCCACCAAATCCCAAAGGATTGTTTATAGCAATCAGAATCCGGTTCTTTTGACGGAATAAATGAAGGCTAAAAATCCACACAATTCTGATTGTTTGTAATCATGTGACCTGATATGCACTCAAAAAAAAGATGTTTGCTGTTTGTTGCACACAGGCTTGTTGTTGATATGTACCCCTGTTTACATTTCTGATGAGCACAAATTATGTAGCTAAAGGTACGTCTGGCTGCGTTTCGTCTTTAAAATGAATGCTACGGGGCGGTATGATGCCGCTGCCGCCTTCTGTTCCTTTTCGCGCTGACTGCTTTCTCCGATGTCTTTACCGGTGTTTGCCAAGTAGCGGAGCGAATTTGGCCGGCATGACAGGGTTTGATTCTGGAAAAGAACGGTTTCAGAAACCACATAAGGCAAAAAAACAAAAACAACAGGCTGAAAACGGGATGAAATCATGCAGCCGTGACTGCTTTTCTTTTTTTAGATTGCTTTTAAAAACACTATCGGTTGGGTTTAGGGAAGACGGTGGGTGGATTGTTTGGTCAGGCGACAGCAAGCTTACCTGCTCGGCTAAAGTGATTATTGCGCCCTCTGGTGGATTTAATCAAAAAGCATACACAACGGACTGGTGGATTTGCAGAAAAAAAATGCGAGCAGTCGTATCTCCGGTTACGTATTTTGCTGTCCCCCGAAATGTAGACTTGGGATGAGCCTGATTAAAATGTACCTAATTAAAATGAGCTGAAACAACACAATTCTTTAAGTTTTTTTGTGGGTAAACTTAAATGTTTCATGTTAAATCCACTAAAACTTGTAGAAGCAAGTCAACTTAATTTCTTCATGTTGTCAAACACAAATCAAATGTTTAGAACCCAGGATTTTTACAGCGTGGTTTCTTCTGTTTCAGTATTGAAAAAACAAAAACAAATGTCTTTCTCCTTGAGAATTGCTGTTTGGTTAAAACATTAATTTTAGCGGATTATGTGGTGTTTCTTCATCGTCTTCGGACGAGAATTGTACTGTGGGAAAAAACCTGAAGTCTACAGACAGCCTGGTAATTTGCTGAGCAACGTTGTAGTTGAATTTCCTCATTTGGCGCTGATTAAAACAATCGTCCAATGAAAGAAAAATACTAGTTATTAGGCAGACAGAGCCGTGTGAATGCGAGTAACAGATCTGTAAATTACAGTGCTCAGGGGAGAAAGCGGAAGGGGGAAGGGTTGAGAGATGTGTGGAGCCCAACACCATTGTTACAGCCTGGTGCCTCTGCTGTTTCTATGGAAACAGGAAAATAAACTGCTGCCAAGGTGGATCCTTGAATGAGGACTGTGTGCAACAGGGAGAACTTTGTAATTGTGTGTGCTGGACACATACACTGCACAAATTTGATCATTGAAACCTTGATTAATAATGAGTTGAATTTTAATATACATTTTTAAATCAAATTGTTACTTATAATTATTTATCAATTATCAATTTAATTAAAATGAATCTGTTATTTCAGGTATTATCTATATATAGATGAAGCAGGTCTGTGAACAAGATTTTTTTGGGGAATTATATACATTCATTCATTCATTTTCTTTTCGGCTTAGTTCCTTTATTAATTATCTGAGGTCACCACAGCGAGATGAACCGCCAACTTGTCCAGCATATGTTTTATGTAGCGGATGCCCTTCCAACTGCAACCCATTACTGCAAAACATCCATACACCATCATTCACACACACATACACTACTGACAATTTAGCTTACCCAATTCGCCTATATATATAGCACATGTCTTTGGACTTGTGGGGGAAACCAGATCACCTGGAGGAATTATACTAAATAATTGTTGATTATTTCTTTGGTCCTTTGGTTTTCATGTTTGGGACTTAATTGTTTTCAAGATACATTTTATAAATGCTTTATTTACTGCTGTAAATGAATGTTGTTACTCTAGGGCAGGGATCACCAAACTTGTTCCTAGAGGGCCGGTGTCCTGCAGATTTTAGCTCCAACCCTAATCAAACACACCTGAACAAGCTAATCAGGGTCTTACTAGGTATACTTGAATCACCCAGGCCGGTGTGTTGAGGCAAGTTGGAGCTAAACCCTGCAGGGCACCGGACCTCCAGGAACAAAATTGGTGACCCCTGCTCTAAAGGTTTAAAAATTAATTGTTTCAATGGTGATTTTTGATGCAAATGAAGACAACTCTGTTTCGGTTTAGTTACAGACCAACTGGTTATGATGTACTGTTCAATAGGTTTTTTCATGCCATTATTCGTGAGGCGAGAAAACGTGCACAAGTAGAATACTTAATTTGTATAATTATTTTTTTGTGTCACCTGGTGAAATTGTATTCATATTAGGACCGCATGATTCTGGCTAAAATAAGAATCACATTTTTTTTTTGTTTAAGGTGCTTTTACACCTGCCGTATTTAGTTCGATTGAATTGCACTAGAGTTTGTTGCACTAAAGTAGCCTTCATTAATGGCGTGCATGCGCTCGTCCTCTCTGTTGTAAACAGTTAGTGTGTCAGCTCACATGTGATTTCGTGGCCATTAATACATCATTACATGAAGACAGAAAGGACATTTTGGGGTGAATTATACCTGTATGTGACGCTTTTAACACCATTGGGAGGTGTCCATGTTGCTGAGCAGCTAGGGCTGGACGATTTTTCCGTTTTTTTCGATTAATTCGAATTTGCGTTGTAAGACCATTTAATTTTGAATCAAATCAAGAAATCGCGAATTAAAAAATAAAATAAAATTTAAAACATTATAATGGCACCAATGCGCTCTGGTTCACTCTATGAAGCAGGAAGCACACCAGAAGTGCCTCTCGGCGATGCGCCGCGCAGCACCACGTAGTGCCATGTATTTTAGAATTCTAAACCGGTTTCTATACACACAACGGCGCCGCCCAGCCCAATTCACGAAGCAGTTCATATTTCAGCCGGCCCACAGAGCACCATCTGATTAGTTTCATGTTAAAAATCTTGCGAATGTGCGCGTTTGGTGTGTGATAGTATAGTAGAAACTGTCATGTGCACACCGTGTCGCGGCGCTTCTGGTGTACGACCTGCTTGACTGAGTCATGTCTGTGTGGATTGTCAAGACATTCCCTCATCAAGTCGATAAACTCGATCTCAACATTTATGAAGGACGTAAAAGACTGCCATGTGAAAAACCGCGCCGATCTTTTGAACACGAGCAGAGGTGAGCGACTGTAGCAGTAAAAATGAAAGTACCCGCCCCCATGACGTCATTTAGCGGACCTAGTTGAAAACCAGACAGATCAGGCAGCATAAGAGAGAGAGTGGTGCAAAGCGCGTTAAATGATCGGTATTTAAAAAAAAAAATTATTAAATATATTAATTTATATAGACACACATCTGGTGCTTGTATTTGCTCCTGCTATACGTCCACAACTTCACACATTGGGTTAAATTAGGCTTTCCAGTTTCCATGTTCAGTCCTTTTCTTCCACTGTATCTTTTTAAGAAAAAGGCAGCAGCATTACAACCTGTCATTCAATCAGAAGACAAAGTCAAAGCCGAGCTGACAGCCAATCTTTCCTAGGCTCAGCAAAACTTGCAAAAAATACCTCTGTATTCCTGCAACTGCAATATTTACACAAATATTTTTTATTCAAATCTTCAACAACGCTATTTAACTCGTGAATTTGTTTTACATTTATTTACACCTTGACCGATTTTTGTATGACATGACCATTAAACATACAATGTTTCTTAACCAGATGGTTTTTCCAAGTTACTTATAAAGAGAATGTTACTTCAGTCATGTTGTTGTAATGTTTTGAGAAGACTAGTGACACAATAAAAAAAAAATCGGAATCGTGAATCGGTCAAACTTTATAAAAAAAAAACTAGATTTTTTTTTTTTTTCCCAAATCGCCCAGCCCTATTAGCAGCCTATTTAAAACAATTTAAAGATGTCTTGTGTGACTGCCTTTACGCTTTTCTCCGGACCTTGAAAATATAATTGGGTGAATGGTAGAAAAGTTGAATTAAGATGGTGTATCGGGTTGAATCGAGATCACGAATAATCGTGCAGTCCTAATTCATATCGCAATATATATCGCAAAATAAAAAATATTGCAATGTTAAATTTTTCCAGTATCGTACAGCCGTTTCTGATAACTTGTTCTGCTTATGATGTACAGATGATTTGTAGTTGGTGATTTTTCTCATCCGTTGTTGGCAGCTCTGTAGGTGTTGCGTCAAAAGTAGGGCCAGACGGAATCTGCTACGTTTTTTGCCATTTCTGCAGAGAATTTTGGTAAAAATCTGCGGATTTCTGCAGAATTATTTTGGGAGTATCATAACTAAAGCCTTATTATATGAAATAAAAAATAATTTCGTTTTAACTTTTATTTAATGTTTAAAATGCAAATCCAATTAGACTCACTTTATTTAGTAAATAAAGCAAGTTTGTCATATAATATATCTAGTAAAAGACAAAATATTACTGTGCAAACTGCATTGTACATAAATCAGATGAACATTTTTACATTAGTCAATAATAATACTGAAATTAATAAAAAAAAACTGAATAAATATAGATTTACACACTTTTAAGTAAATAAACTGAATTAATGATGGGCTAAAAATCTGCGGAAAATCTGCAGAATTCTGCGTGCGCAGATTCCGGGTGGGCCTAGTCATAAGCAACAATAGTGAAGACAAGTGTAAGTGTAAAAATGCTGAGTTTTCAGGCTGATAATGGAGAAGGCTGAATTTCTGGGTCACACTTCGTCTATAATTGGCAGCGGGAAAGAGCACAAGCTGTCCCCAAATTTAGCTGCGCTGCTGAGTCAATAGCCTGTCTGTCTGTAGACACAGCACCTCTAAATCATCCCAGCGCACGAGGAATGTTTCAATCGGAGGCCGTTCACCACAAAGCTACTTCCAACGACTCTTTCAGCCTTCAGGGAAAATGGTATTTTTCAAGGCACAGTTTTTGTATTAAATTGAAACGCTGGTCTCAAAGAAAGAAAAAAACATTTTCATCTGGGAAACATCAAGGCTAGTTCCTGCCTGTAAAACCTTGGAAAAGTCTGCGTGGCATGTCAAGATGAATGCTAGAAGTAGTTTTGTCTGAATTTGGCCTACAGGCACTTTGAGGTCAAAATTTGACTTGTGTGTTCATCCTGTTTTTGTCAAATTTATCCTCCTGATACTCCACGTAAACTTTATAGCGTGAATCTTAAACCTGATCCCTAATGCACTCTGTCATACAGGTCAAACTGCTGCGTTCTTTCACATGATACGGGAATATGGTTAAGCAAAATTTGTCTTCAATACTAAATAATTCAGTCCATCTCGCCCCCTCTATTTTCATTTTAAGCGATTTTTCTGATTTTCAGCTTAACAAAATTCAGAAGCGAGTTTAGCTGTGACAAGATGAAAGCCTCCACATTCTCTTAATCACCATCATTGGATTCGAACTTTTATTGATATTATGTATCTGGAAATGTCCACTGTTCTAATCCATGGTGCAAAAGAGGACACCATCAGATTTTGGGCACAAAGTTTGGAAAAACTTAAAGGTTTACTAATTTAAATCAAGGAGACAACAAAAAGCAAAAACTTTTGGTTCCAAGGCCCATCATTTTTTTTGTTTGTTTTATTTTTATTATTATTATTATTATTATTTAATTAAAAATTTCCTCCTCTCTTTATTATTTTAATGTTTTTCCCTCTTCATTGTAATTGTTTAAGGTTCCCTGTTTGGGCTTCTAATAACTTTTCTTCATTGTCGTAGACCTCTTTCAGCACGGTTTTGAGTATTTTAAACTATTTGTCTATTACTATTTATTTATGTATTTATTTTTAACTGGCTTAATTTTACCCTTACTTAACCTTAAACACAGATTTGGTTTATGGATTTTTATGTGTGTGTATGTATTTATGTATGTACAGGGCTCGAAATTAACCTTTCTGCTTCGTAGCACCGTTGCTCCTAACTTTAAAAATGTAGGCGCATCAGCCAAAATTTAGTCGCACTTATAAGCACCGTTACTACAAGCAGGGTTCAACGCTATAGATTTTTTCTACTGGTCCGATCGGGCCAGTGGTTCAGATTTTTACTTGCCCTGCCAAAATTTTCACTGGCCTCACCAAAAAAAGGGAGGTAAATAGCTATTTTTTTGCCACATTTTAAATAGTGTGTCAAAAATAAAGTCTGTGAATCTAGAATTTCAATACTTAAAATAAATTGTAAATAAAAGTGTTATGCAAACAAAAAGAGCAGTACAGAAAATGTTAAAAAAGGTGGCTGACTTGTTAAACTGGCAGCAAACTGTGCAAAACATCACTTCATTTTTATTTTGTCGTGTTAGTCACACGTAAATGTCTACTTCCAACTGTTAGAAACAGAAATTTTCTTTTAGCCTTATAATTTAATGTTGCCGCCATGTTGCCGTTTCTTCGCTGTACTGGTTTTTACCAGGTTACAGAAAAAAAATATCATGTCAATCAGATAAGAGCAACTGGAAAGCAATATGGTGTTTACGACATCACAAAGAAGGTAGTGTTTACAAATTAAAAGCACAAACTTAAAATGCACGCAATTGACAAATAGTCACAGACAAATTAAATGTTTGTGACAAGGCAGCACTGTCCCAATCGGGCCAGTAATGATCCGGTCTACTGTCCCAAGTGTCTCTCAAGCTGGCCCTGGGCCACCGGGCAGTTCTTATTGTTAAGCCTTGACAAGTTTTATACAAACATATTAATTGCATTTGAAATCAACACTAATAAAACTTACAAGCAAAAAAATTTTAGATGCCATGGTTTCTAAAACACAATCTGTCAGTCTTCATTCTCATCTTCAGCGCTTTACTGTTTTTCGCGGTAGTAGCTCTCTCTGTCATCCCAAGCCAGAAGGCATTGACTGAGTGATTGACTGGTGATATTTCAGTGCTAGAGCAGTGGGCCAATAAGAAGAGCGAGAAGGCGGGGTATGCATTATGTACTTAACTTTGTTTACTGCAGCAAGTTTACATGACAACTGTTTGAATCCATTCCTAAACACTGCGTTTCATGTTTCAAGTGCAGAGATGCATTCTGCGTGAATGTCTCCCGAATCCTCGCATGTGGTGAACATTTTGCAGTAAAAACTGGTCGCACACAACAATTTTTTGCACTTGCACACATGCTCCCAAATATATTTTGAAGTCGCATAGGTAAAATTTTGGGCGCATATGCGACCAAAATGGTCGCAATCTCGAGCCCTGATGTATGTATGTATGTGTAACTGTATGCATGTATGTATGTGTGTATGTATGTATGTAATTTTTTTATGTATGTAATTTTTTTTAATATGTCTTTGTCATTTATTCTTCAGTTTTTCCTTTTTATTGTCACTATTATTGTTATTGTTGTTGGCATTATTATTAATATTATTATATAGCAATTTTCTTTGTTCACATAATTCAAAATAAAAGAAAAATTTGATGGAAAAATGTATCCTCTGGATCTTATTTATCTTATCTGGAGTGTCCAAATGAGAAAGGGTTTGGTTTTGTGTTTGGCACCCTTGAATGTGCACTAATTGCTTGGTGCCAATGGGTGTCTTGCTCATAGAAGGGGAGTAAGTGGCTTCTTCTGTCTTTTCCTCAAGTTGCTCAATGAGTTCAGTAGAGTGGAACATATTAAATGAGCCTCGTGGGAGAGCGACACACTGCCCAAAAAAAAAAACGTTTGGCACTTGGCCCGTCTTCTGCTTTATTTGCTGAACTCAGGACATTCCCTGAAATGAACAGGTCATTGTGAACTTATTTTTACCTTCACCTGTGTTTACAAGAAATTATTAGGTTTGGCCAATGAGGACAGTTTCTTTGTATGGATCTGTTAATCTATTAAGCTTGAAGCCTAAACTGCAGGTTTTACTTGTGGGTCCAAATTAAAAATTAGTTTTCACAGTAGAATACTTGTCAAATCCTTGTACATGTATGTGCACGGCTCACATTTGCACTTTGGATGGTTTGTGCACTATTTAGTTTGTCCACAAGATGTCCAACACTGAATTGGGCCATTGTTTCAGTCGGAAAAGAAATGTAGACGGATAACAAATGTAAAAATATTACACACCTTTGTTGACAAGTGTGTTTATATGAGCAAATTAATCTGCAAATATTTTAAAGGCACAAAATGTATGCAGTTCTTATATCCAATATCCAAAAACCACTAGTGTTTATATTTTGCTGGCTTATGTACCTTCATTAAAGAGTGTTCAAATGCACAGAAATAAGCTATTTTAACTAGTGATATGGATTGTGTCCTGTGTGGTCATGCTATTGACAAAGCTTTGGTTCCGGAATTAAAAAGAAAACAGGGAAACCCCAAAGATGCTTTAATAAGTTGTGTGCTTTATTAGACTGCACAAAGCAGCATTACAACAGAACCTTATGTATTTAGTACAGCAATACTTCTTGTCCATATAATTAACTGGAAACGATGGACTGTGGCATAATAAAAGCTCTGCTTCTTTCGTGCCATGTTTGCGTCATTACTCTTGTTTTGCTTTGACTGCTTTCAGCAGTCTTACTCTACTTCATACTACCATGATAATAAGTATAGTAGTATGATAATAAGTAGGGCTGCACGATATTGGAAAAATCTGATATTGCGATACTTTGTTTTTCTACAATACATTTTGGCATATGAATACAGTTTTACAAGATGGTTTGAATAGCTGTATTTGATGATACAGTCCAACAGTATTCAGGTAAAAAAATCTAAAGTAAAATATGATACTTATATATTGTTATCATATATTGTTTCATTTTCACTGTCCGAAAAAAAATAAGTGAAAATTTAGAGTTTTTCCTTAAAACAAGCATAATTATTTAAGTGAATTAATCTTGTTTTTGCTATCAAATGTAGATATTTGGACTAGAAACAGACAAAACTTCTAAGTAAGAAGTGTGTGTTTTTTTTTTTACATAAATCATATACATTTCATATAAATAGGGTTATTAAATATAATTCTGTGGTTCCTGGTCAACTATAATTCAGACTCAACATTGCATATCTTTGTGTTGATATTATTTTGGATGTGCACATTGCGATGTTGATGCTGAAATGATCAATTGTGCAGCCCTAATAATATGACAAGGAGTGCCGTTGCATGTAGCAAGGATAACAACTCCCATGATTCCACACACAGTCATCATCAAACTATTTCTTTGTTTATGAATATGCACCCTCTTGGGGTGAAAATTACATGCTGTTCCTTCAAACCAGTACAAAAACATTATTATTGATCACAGGTTTTGCAGAGGTAAAGTGCTAACACTGGAGAAAAACAAATCATTCTAGTGTATGTGTCAAGCGCCAGTGTTTATGCACACTTTAGTGTATACTTAGAAAGGCTGTATATTAGACTGTTCACATATACATTACATTTGTTATTAGTAATTTATTGGAAATTTTAAACGATTATTTACAGAGAAAGAAATTGTATCAAACACTAAGGCCGTACTCGCACTATGTACAGTTGCCTGGAACCGGGCCAAAACACGCTTGCCCCCCTCCCCCCTCCCGTCTCCCCTGATGGCCCGCACTCACATTACATTCGGGCCTGGGCACGCTTACGTCATCGATGCTGCGCTGTTCAGTAAGCACTCTTGATCAGCACAGTGGAGATTTCTTTAGTTATATCGTTTAAGTCGTTTGATATGCAGTGACACGCTTTCAAATATTTTGCAGAATCTCCTCATTCCTGCAGCACAAGGGCTTTATGATTGTTTATGAGCGGCAAAAGTAGAGGATCTGTTCGACGAAAAATCTGACTGCGTGTCACCACATCCCTAAAGACTGTTTGGCGAAATATTTGACTTCATGTCACTGCATATCAAACGACTGAAACGATATAACTAGAGCAATCTCCGCCGTGCTGTTGAGTGAGAGAGTGCTTCTCACTGAACAGTGCAGCAGCGATGACGTAAGCGTGCCCAGGCCCGATTGTGGTGTGAGTGCGGGCCGTCGGGGGAGACGGGAGGGGAGACAAGCAAGGCAACTGTACCTAGTGTCAGTACGGCCTATGTCTCAGGGTTAGCGCTGTATTTTAAAATAGTTGTTTTTTAATCTTCTGTTAATTTCAAACATGTTTGATATCTTAAGACTGGATGAAAGTTAGTTATAGTCTGAAGCCAGAAAAAACTGAGTTTGTCTTCATCATACACAACTACTTTTTTCTGGGAAATCTGTCAACTCTGCTTGCCCAAAATCTGCAGACTGGCTCTAATTTTCAGAACCTAGCATCAAGTGAATGGGAGAAACAATATGTACAAAAATTAGTGTATATCAGCCTTTAGTTTATATTTCAAGGCCAGCTTCTTTTGGAAGTAACTTGCTTCATGATTTAAAAAAAATGGAAATCTACATGAATTTCTGGCTTCATTATGTACAAATTGTTGCCATTTTGGCATTTTAAAACGAGCTAGTTTTCTGCTGTTAAAAGCGCACTGAGCTCTCTGTGGACTGCGGCCCACATGGATTTAATCTGTTTTAGGACATGTTTCACATTAGGTGTCTCCTGCATTTTTGTTCTCTCCCATTTCCCATATTTTTTTCTTTTCCGAAAGGAAGAAAAGGAAATCGTTGTGTACCTTGTAAACAATCAGACAGAGGAAGAGAGTTCTTTTTAATAGAGCTAGACACACAGACAGGAGGATCTGAAGCCATTAATCAACCTGCTTTTGAAGAATATCAGTAGTATTACATCTGTTTTGTCTTCGTTTATTTATTTATGCCCTCTGTTTCTTTACACAGGCTGGTTTTCGGAAACCTGTACCCAGCGTACTACTCCTATAAAGCAGTGAAAACCAAAAATGTCAAAGAATACGTAAGTATAAACACTGCATTGATGCTCATGTACATTTCTTTTGATGATTATTATTTTTTTTGTTTTGTTTAGGAAGCATTTGATTCTCTAAACCGTCTACCAGTAAATTACTGCAGGCCATGAATTAAAAGGGAGATTCACCCCAAAATTTACTCGTAAGGTCTGCACACTGAAGTCCAAATTTTTCTCATGCGTATTTTTTATATTCATATGTACAAAATTCGTCACAAACAAACCTTGCACATTGAGTCCAAAGCGTATTAATTAATCCATTACAAAAAACCGCAAAAACATTTCAGAAACAGTGCAACATGTCGGAATAAGTTCACGCTTGTAATACATCACACATTCACGTACGCAAAACAAATCCGAACAGAGACTGACAGTACCTACAGACATTATAATAGATGGTGGCCGCTTTTGACGTGTCGAATCATTTTATATTTAGATTATCGCTTTTATGGTGGTTCTGAACTGTCAAAACTCCCCTCAAATCGCTTTTTCAGATGCAAAAAGAGGAAAACATCGAACCCAGTTAGATTTATTTTTATTTTATTTATTTATTTATTTATTTTATCAATATTTTGATGACAATCGAAAGTTTCAGAGGCAGTGTGTCGATACGATTCACACAACGTGAGGTCAAATGTTTTTTTTAAAGTGCGAAAATTGCAAATGAAAATTTTGGATTCAGTGTGAAAATAACCGTTAAGGTCTTTGCACACTGAAGTCTGTAGTGTTCATTTGCGTTTTTTTTTTTAAATTCATATCTGAAAATTTGTCAGTTACACACTTTGTTCACTTCTCTATTCAGGCTATTTTGTGCAACCAGTACTGCATAAAGAGAAGGGAGAGTTTTATCATTATCAAAGATCTGCGCTGCATTAACCCCAAATGCAATGTTTATTTCAGGAAATCAAAGCAATCTCAAATGCCAAATGGAACTAATTGATCGGCCTACTGCATTTTCTAAAGTAAAACATACTATCTGTATTTAGCTTTTTGCGTGTACAGCTCTGAATTGTCAAAACTCCTCTCAAAACGCTTTATCTAAGCTGATAAAATCAAACCCGATTAAAATCTTCTCATGACGGATCAAAGTTTCGAAGACAGTGTGTCAATATGATTGATACAACACGAGGTTGAATAAATTTTTTAATGTGTGAAAATTACTTATGTAAATTTCAGATTCAGTGTGCAATGACCTTTATTGTTTTAAAAGTGATTCCTAACCTTTAAATACCAACAAAAAAAAAGACATTTTAAATGAAGCTGAAAACCTGTATCCATTAACTTTCATTGTAGGAAAACTAATACCATGGCAATGGTCAATGGTTAAAGGTTTTCAACATATTTCAAAGTATCATCTTTTGTGTTTAGCAAAAGAAAAAAACTCATAATAGTTTAAAACAAGTTAAGGCAAGTACGTTTTTTTGGAGTAATTAAATTGAGAAAAGTTTTAATTTGGGGTGAATTATCTCTGAATTAACTTGAGGTCCTGCTCAAGAGCTCAATTATCATCATTATTCATCAACTTCCTACAACTTTTAGGTTAGTAGTCCAGATTTCTAACTCACACCTGTCCTTTAAATGAAAAGTGAATACAGTATTGTTTCTGGACATGTTCGGGCATGTTGTGGAGGGAGTGTTTTGGCTTGTTCGACCCCATCAGGTGACACATTCTCTTTGCACTTACTTGTTTTAAAGGATTGCCCTGTTTAAAGCACATGCTAGATCCTTAGTAGAAGATCAATGCAGATGTTACACTAAAACACTAGTACAGGTTTGGCCGGAATCAGTGTCATTTATAGTCAGCACTCCATTAGTCTGCGTTGTTATGAACCTGCAGATCAGGATGTATTGGAGAAACATGTTAAAAGGATGGTTCAGCCAAAACTGAACATTCTGTCATCGTTTACTCACCCTTCACTTGTTCTAATCCTGTTTGAGTTTTTTTCTTCTGTTGAATACAAGAAGATATAAAAAAAAAAATAGAAATAGAAAACTGTAACCAGGGCTGGGCGATATTGCAAAAAAAATTATCACAATATTATTTTTCATATGATTCGATATCGATAATAATTAAATATTTTTTAAAAATACATTTAGGAATGTTAGTTTTTTTATTTAACCACTTTATTTAAATTTATCGACATTACTAAGGCAAATAGTTTTAATAGTCAAAAACAAACATTTTTAAACAAAATATCTGATTTATTTTATTTTATTTTTATTTATAATAAAATAAACATAAGTGTTAAAGAAACTCTTAAACTTGATAAATAAAATGTTGCAAAGTGTGTGCAATGGTGAAGCGTAAATACTGAACAATCAAGGTGTGAATAATAATGTTACAGTAAACTCTGTCAACAGCACAAATTATGATAATCAACTCTGAGCTTTCAAGTAAAGCAATCAGCCGTCATTATTTAAATATAAATATTGCAACATTAAAAATTGTGAAGTTGAATGGCTAACATTACCCCCATGCTAAAAACTATTTCAGATGGGGAGCTAGTGGCTGGGATGCACAAGAAAAGCAACCAAAAAGCCACTCTGGCGACATCCTTCCATCCTTTTTTATTTACAATCTCCTCATTGCTGCTATACGGCACTCATTTTCGCATGTGTTGTTATTCTGACCTGAAGTGACAAGTGTGTGCGCGAGGATTCCTTGACCATTTACATTGAACTTTGCGCTCGCGCTCCTCTGGCGTTTCTTGTAACTAGGCAGCCAGTGTTTTCTCAGAGGATGACAAATTAACAAATCGTTGCTGCAGCTCCGATGCAAGTTTATGGAGAAAAGTAAAAAGGGCTGCAGTGTTTGGGTGCACTTTGCTTGTCTGAGGTAATTAGTCTGCATACTGAAATGTGTATATTCCATACAAAGTGTAAAGCAGATGTTCAGATGTTTTCATCTAGGTTTACCTGGAAAATACACGCAGGTCACCTCCATTGGAAATGACAAACTTACACCCTAAGCTTATTGGAACTGCTTCCAAGGCACGCGCTCAGTAGACATGTTTTAATAAAACTATAGCGCTTCATACCTAAACTAAATACCAAATCTTTTTTTTCCGATATTATGAGTAATTGATATTGACAATGCTGTTCCGTGCAATAAATATCAATACCTTATTTTACAGCCCAACCTGTAACCATTAACTTCCATGCTTTTCTTACTATTGAAGTCAGTAGTTACTGTTTCTCAGCATTCTTCAAAATATCTTCTTTTGTGTTCCACAGAACTTATAAATGTTTGGAACAAAACACACACCTCAGAATTAGATTTGAGCCTTTTTAAATATTTATTCGCCCTCCTGTTGTTTCATGCTTTATGAAGATTTTTAAAATGTTCTTCGTAGTGTTTCGAGGTTTTCATTATAACTAAATTTATGTTTTATTCTTACATGCATTTTATTTTTTGGTGAACTACCAGTTTAAACATTTGTTTTTCTTCGCACTCATGCTTTTGTCTACTTCAAACGGGTAATTTTAGGTTTCCTTAGTCATTGTGCAGGTGCTATTTCAGTACCCTAGTAACCCGAGTCTGTTTGTATGGTGCTGCATTGCAGTGAGCTGAGTTACTTCTACTAAGAAATGCATCCTGCTCTTCTTCACTCATATAAACAACACCTGCACTGCCTTTCCTAAACAAGCTTCTTTTATATTATTCATGACATGACTTCATAATGTTCTAAAAAGTTTGGAGAATAATATGCTATGATTCTCTGTAGAGCTGTCAGAATATGCGTCTTCCTGTTTTCTTGAAGAATACACGAATAGATGATTTTTGTACGTGTAGATCTTTTGTGTTGCTCAATAAAACAGCAACCTTACTTGTTACAATGTTGGTTTGGGTCGCTTTTACAAATCAACGTTTCAAAACACACCACAATGTTTTTATGCAAGTCATGTGTGTAGAACTGTCGTCTCATTGGTGGGAGCACACACAGGTGATTGACAAGTTTGCTCTGTGAACTTTTTATAGCTTTTTACAAACATGTAGGAATGTATATGTGTTGTTATTAATTTCGGATTAATCATTTAATTACTAATTATGCTTTTTTATTTTCAATTATTAGACCTACTGTGATTTTTATTTATTTATTTTAAAATATTCCCAAATTATATTTAACAGAGCAAGGAAATTGTCACAGTATTTCTGACTTTAGTCTTATTTGTTTTATTTCATTTAGAATGAAAGTTTTACATTTTTTAAAACCATTTAAAGGTTAATATTAATTATCCCCTTAAATATTTTTGTTTTCCGATATCTACAGAACAAACCATTGTTATACAATGACTTGCCTAACCTGCATTTTGCATATGCGCATTAAAAAAACGGTTGATGGAATCGCCATGATGCGCATACATTTTGAAAATGCGCATAAAAAACATATGCGCATAACTGAGTTGGATAAACTTTTAATTCAATAAGATGCGTAAAAACTACAATGTAAACACTTTTACCGCACAAACTCCAACATGCGCATTCAAAAAGGTCATGTGATTTTGTTATAAGAAATCAAGTGATGATGAAAATGTGTGTAAATGGACAAACCAGCTGAGCTGATTGAGCACACTGTAGAACATCTGAAATGTTGTTTTGGTAATTCTAAAATGCCTTATCGTTTAAGTATTAGTGTTATTATAATATTAATGACCTCCAGAATAAAGCGTGTCTGTGCTCCACGTCTGACACCTTCAAACGCCACTGCATGTTCACTGCGTTTCAGGATTGCCGTCTGAGGCACAAGTCATTAATTAGATGAAGAAAAGATTGACGCAGCTTCTCCTATTGCAGCAAATTCAGTTTTTACTGTTGATATTTGGCGCCAGTTAATCAGGAAGTGACGATTTTGTTCGCTTTGACTTGTTGGATGGAAACGCTGCTTTATTTGCATGTTTTTTTGCGATAATCCAGTTTTGCGCATAAAGTTCATTCGCATTTTTGGATGGAAACATAGCTACTGTTAAATGTTTGTAGAAGGTTCAAAAAAATAATTTATATATGAATAACATTTACAATCATAGTATGGAACTGTTTTGGACAAAATTTAGAAATTAAAGCAGGAGGAGACAGAGACATTATAAAATAATTCTAAAATAAATAATGACATAAAATAAACTAATTAACATGCAGTAGTCTTGTAAATGTCTATATCATCTCAGTCTATCTGCAAAAAAAGTATGAATGGTTCTCAAATCTTGTTAAAAATGGACAATTTGTTACTTAGGGCGTACTCGCACTATGCTACCCGAACCATGCCCAGGCCCATTTCCCAGATAGTTTTAGAAGTGTGAGTGCTCTTAATCAGGCTCAGGCACGGTTAACTTGGCCGGCCCTGGCGCGGTTGGAAGAGGTGTGCCAGAGCGTGGTTCATTTGGGCTTTGGCGCGGTACGCTTGTGTGTGAGTGCAAAAAACAACTGAGCCCGAAAGTGAGACGTGACTTTTAAGGGCCTGTTTCATATGGATTTATTAATCATTCTTACTGTTCAATGTCTGCAAACTGTCGTAGTTTTTTAAAGACACAAACCCCTCACTGCACGACAGCTGCACCTTCAGCAAACCTCCTAATTCCTGCACCACGAGGACTTAATGATTGTTTATTAGCATCAAAAATGGCTGATCTGTTTAGCGAAATATTTGACTGTGTCACTGCATCCCAAACGACTAAAAGGATATAACTAAAGAAATATCCACTGTGCTGAGCGAGAGTGCTTACTGAACAGCGAATCATCGATGACGCAAGCGTGCCCAGACCCGAATGTAATGTGATTGCGGGCCGTCAGGCGAGATGGAAGGATGGACAAGCATGCTTTGGCACAGTTCAAGGCAACTAAACATAGTGTGAGTACGCCCTTAAGCCGCCTTTCCACTGCACACGACATTTGGACACGACTGTCGGAATACGCCCCCTTGTGGCAGCCGCACAGTATTTTCAGTGATGTCGTGCACCATGGGGGAGAAGCTGATTTTCACGGTATCCGAAATAAACGAGGGCAAAAGCAAGAGCCTTTATTTTCTGTGCATTTACATGATTAAATTTACATTACATTTATTAGATGAATGAATACTAGAAACTCATAGACCACTAAAATATTGAAGGGAATGTGGAGACAACACTAAAAATATATATTTTTATTACTTTCTTACTTACATTTATGAATGAAAAGTTTTTATATATATATATATATATATATATATATATATATATATATATATATATATATATATATATATATATATATATATATATATATGACTTTTTAAAATTCAAAAAATAACCAAATAAACTCTAATTTCTCATCTCGCGCGCACGGATCTGCTTGGACAACACTGGAATACATCATATCCGGTCGGCAGGTCGCATACGGTCTAGTTGCAGGAGTTCAAATATTTCAACGGATTCGCAGCTCAATTCGGATCAGAATTTTCCGCATACGGAGATGATCGGAACTTGGAAATGAATGACTTCCGGTCTGTCGCTTGTCGTTTGTCGTGTGCAGTGGAAAGGAGGCTTTAGTGTGAATCTCAGTTACTCTAAGTGTAACATATTTCCAAGTTCTCTAGCCTACATTTTAAAGGTGAGGACAGCATCAGATTTCCACATTTGTACAATTTGAATGTGAAGTTAAAGATTAATAATAAGCAGTTCTGTCAATTAAGTCCCATGTTTGATGTACTAATATTTAACCTACACGCTGGTCTGAATCATTGCGAAACCAGCCATCAGGCTAACATTATTGTTAAGCCGGTGACATATTTGATCTGTGGAGAGATGAATTGCGCAGTATAAGGACACGTTTATGTAAACAGTGGTAGCAGGATTGCTCGGCTCAGGAGCGCAGACGCTGGCAGCACAAGATCACGGATGTTTATATGCTTTGCTAGAACGTTGAATGTTCCTGAATGTTTTAGCGGAAAGTCGATTTAGGTAAACTTAGCCTTTTAATAGCAAACCCTTGGAAAAAAGAAGACCACAAAAGCAGCTTTTTTGGAAACATGTCATAACTGTTTTTGCTTTCGCCTTTGAGCGCAGACGGGTAATTGAGAAATCATTTTCAAAATAGAACCGGACAAGCGATGCTTTGTGCTGCAAGCCTTTTTATAGGCCCGGTCGACTGGAGCTGCTGGTTTATGTTGGAGTTAAAATAAAGTTTAAAGGCAGCTTGACAAAGCCTGTGTTTGCTCGCATAGACTGGATGCTCTTAGAAACCACAGTGTGGCTTTTATTTTTTCCACCCAGAGCAAATCTGTACAATGCCTACAACTCCTGTTTGTTAGATAAACAGAGCGGCTCAGCTCATATGTCTCGCTGCTCAGTTTTAATGTTGAACAAAGAAACCACTCCACGGTACACACACACGGAGCAGGAAAGGAGTACGTCCATTCACAATCAGGATACTTCAAAGGTTTTTCATTGGAAATCCAGGCTATACAACTTCTTATCCACATGCAGCGTTGAACAGGAAAGGCATGCTTGTCTTGGGCGCCTGCCCGTTCTCGAATCGCGCTGCAAGATAGAACAAAGCAGAACTGTTTACATCTTACATACTTGCCTAATTGAAGCCAGGTAATAATTGCAGACTTGTAATAAATGGGATTGTCTGACTTCTAGACGTAGTTAGATTTTTCATATCGATGCGGTCAGCGCTCCGGCTGGCTGAAAAGATCACCGCTGGTGGATTTCGATTGACGGTTTGTCACGGAGCGGCAGCTTTACTGTGGCTGATGCAACGCATTGATCTCTCTCAGACCGCTGAAGGTTCATTGGGAGGACACCAATTAAATCTGACGCCTCCTGTCAGGCTGGTAATGCTGCCTCTGCATGGATTCATTTGACTTTGTTCAGCGAGGCTGAAAATATCACCTAATACCTCGGAGAGCTGCAGCTCAAGGCTGGGGATCACATGACTGTCTGCACGGGTGTTTGAAATTGAAATGCTAAGAAGCCGGCTGAAAGCTCGCTGTGGTTGAGAGCAGAGGAGAGGTAGAGCATACCAAACAGGTCCTGCTGCAGAGACACACACACACACACACACACATACACACAGAGAGAGCTGGGATGGAAATTAATGTCACGGCCATAATGATTTTTTGTTACACTCGACTGTGTTTCCGTCTCCTCCTAGGAAAAGAGGCGCGCTTGGATTTGTGTTAGCGAAGCACTCAGTGTGGAGAGATTATGCGTTCGGTGTACTGAAGAGAAAAATGCATGGGTTTTGTTTTAATATTCTTTTGCATGCTTCCTGGTGTTTTTTGTTTGGGCGAGTATGATGCATCTGCCGGCCTTGTCTGTAGGTGAACTGTTCTACATTATACGAGATTTTTTTTGTTTTGTTATGTTGGTTGAACTTCTTCTCACATCTCGATAGTGCTCCCTAAGATAGAAGTGAAATGAAAATCTGTTCATAATTTACTCAATTATAAAAAACAATCATTGGTGTACATGATTATTTTCTTCTTTTGTATTACGGAAAAATATCTAAATTAGCAGTTTTTCTTATTTTAACTCCATGTTTTTTATTTTTTTTCTGTGTATTTATGCTTTTCAATTGCATTATTGGACATTGATCTTTCATTTGATCTTTTAACCTTGAAAAGTTGGAAAAAGTGAATAATATTAATAATACAATAATAATAACAATTTGTAATTCCTTACATTTATATAATGCTTTTATGGACACTCTAAGCGCTTTACACAAATTGGTGGAATCTCCTCATTCTCCACCAGTGTGCAGCATCCACCTGGATGATGCGACGGCAGCCATATTGCGCCAGACCGCACACCACACACAGTGATGAAGCCAACTATGGTATGGGAATGGTTAGGAGGCCATGATGGACAGAGGCCAGTTTGCAAATTTGGCCAGGATGCCGTGTTTAAACTCCTACTCTTTTTCGAAGGACATCCTGGGATTTTTAACGACCACAGAGAGTCAAGACCTTGGTTTAACGTCTCATCCAAAAGACGACGCTCGCTTAGTAGTATAAAGTCCCTGTCACTATACTAGGGCATTGGGACCCCTGCTGGCCTCAGTAACACCACTTCCAGCAGCAACCTAGCTTTCCCATTTGGTCACCCAGCCAGGTACTGATCAGGCGCAGCCCTACTAGACTTCAGTGGGCGTGCAATTGAAAGTTGCAGAGAGCTGGCTGCCAGATAGATTAGTTTAAAGTGTTAAATTATCTGTGTTGGTGTTGTATATTATGGTACAAAAACCTGGTTATAAACTGGCAGTACTTTTTCTGTTGTTTTACAAACGTATTTCTCTATCTTTTATTTCTTGTGCATCATTTTAAACTACTAAAATGTCAATAAAAGCCACTTTGTTAAACTGTTGATTTTTCAACATCAAAAGTCAACAAAGCAGAGATTAAAGTCCCATAATGGGATTAATAAATAAACTTAAAACACTTGTGAACCACAACATACAGAAACTGTTAATTAACTTTTTTTTAATATTTTTTTACAGAGGACAATTGGATAGTGGCTTTTATTTTGCTTCCAAAAGCACATAAATAAGTCGAAAAACTAACCCCGGAGGTTACGCATATCTTATAAAGCGGATCAATGTGCTTTTATTACAGAAATATTTCTTGTTTTTACATTATAAACTGCAATCACTTTCATGTTATTCCATGTGAAGGGTGTATTGGCTACCTGTCAACATATGTATGCTCTTTGTAGTGTGAATGTCATGTGACATACCAGGGTCAATTGTGTCACTTTACTGCTATTCACAAATGCACTCTCGTGACCTCATGGGATCGTAAGGTACAGTTTGCACACATCAGAATCTTGCCCAGGGCCATACTAGACTTGTTTACTAGTGCACAAGCCTTTGAAAAAATGTTATGTGGCTCAGACACATTTTATTGATAGATCCTCGTTTGTCATTGAAGATTAGTGTAAACCATTGTTTCCTCTTTTTTTTTCTTTTGTTCCATTTAAGCAATTGTCATCAGTTTTTTATTTTATTTTAGGTGTTTAGAATCATAACTTTCAGAATGTCAAAATTATAAATTAATTGTAAAATTGAGTTGTAAAAGGTTTGTTATTCTTCATGGTCCACCTTGATTCATGGAATTGGATGTGAACTTTAGCTACTGACCAAAAGTTTGGAGTCTTTTAAAATGTTTTAAAATAGAGATTTTTAAATTTTTAAAATAAGCTTCTCCTCCTCACCAAAGCTGCATTTATTGCAATATAAATTGTAAAATTGTAAAATTTTGTTGTACTATAAAACAACTGTTTAAAAATAGTTCAACCTTTAATTTAATCAATTATTATTGATTATAATGATGCATTTTCAGCTTCATTACTCCAGTCTTCAGAGTCACATAATTTTTCAGAAATTACTCTAATACTAATTTTTCTTTCTTTTTCTTCTTCTTCTTCTTCTTCTTCTTCTTTTTCTTCTTCTTCTTAATATTAATGGTAATAGTGATAAAAGCAGTAATAACTGGAGTAATTTTTACATTTAATAAATGCCGCCTTGATTAAAAAAGCAAAAAAAAAAAAACATATTAAAAATAAAATTGACCCCAAACTTTTGACCAGTAGTGTATATTTACAGAATCCTGGCTTGTTTAAAAAAATCTAGTTTTAAAAAATAAGCTTTAAAATTATGCCTAAATCCTTAAAAAAATCATCACTTTTAAATTTTGTTGCTCATAGTTGATTTGTCTAGAACAGTGGTTCTCAAACTGTGGTACGTGTACCACTTGTGGTACGCAGGCTTCCTTCTAGTGGTACGCGGAGGAATGAAATATGTCATGTATATGCTACACACATTTCAAAATTTAACAAAAATGATGTATATAATATGCCATAAATGACATATAGCCTATATTTCTGAGGTAATCTGCCACGTTTTTTTTTTACTTTGCAGAGTTGTAGCTGCTTTACTGGGCCTACTACTTTACTGTATTTCAAAACTGCTCATTTTGGTGGGACTTGGAGAGACAATTTTTTTCTGAGGTGGTACTTGAGGAAAAAACGTTTGTGAACCACTGGTCTAGAACACTTAATAATTAAACTTAATACCCTTTTTTACTTTAGGAGCCCAGTTGTTGAACTTCGTTTTAACATACACTACCTGACAAAAATCTTGTTTTCGATTGCAGTTGTAAAAGCGGAAAATAATAACTTGACTTCTAGTTGATCATTTGGAAAAGTGGCAGAAGGTGGATTTTTCTGTTGAATCATCTGTTGAACTGCATCCCAATCATCACAAATACTGCAGAAGACCTACTGGAACCCACATAGACCCAGGATTCTCACAGAAATCAGTCAAGTTTGGTGAAGGAAAAATCATGGTTTGGGGTTACATCCAGAACATTGTTGAGCATGTCTCGGGTAGGATGAAGGAGAAGGCATTAAAGATGAATCCAAAGAATCTTGATGAACTCTGGGAGTCCTGCAGGAACGTTTTCTTTCCCATTCCAGATGACTTTATTAATAAGTGATTTGAGTCATTGCAGAGATGTATGGATGCAGTCGCCCAAGCTCATGGGAGTCATACACAATATTAAATCTTTTTCCACTGCACCATGACTTTTTATTCTATACTGGACATTATTTCTGTTAAGTGACAAGACTTGTCTCAGCAAGGTCAAACCTTACTGTCCTAATTAAATCATTAAAAATCAAGGCATAATCATATTTTATTTTGGTAAAATAAGCCTAATCTAGAGGCCTTTGCCTTTCATATTAGCCACTTCTAATACCAAATGATCAACTAGAAGCCAAGTTATTATTTGTTGTTCCTAAAATTTGGATAGGAGTCAAGACATTTGTCAGGTAGCTTACTAAAAATATATTTACTGTTTGATAGTTGAAAGTGTATATGTGAACCTATCTTTGTGGTAACATGTATTTAAAAATATTTATAATGATTATTTATTTACTGGTATAAGTCGCACAGAAGTCATTAGTTATTTTTATGTAAGGGCATTCATGTATTCATCTGTTTGTGGGTTTGTCTTAAATATTCGACATGATTTCTTGTCTTTGTCAGGTACGATGGATGATGTACTGGATTGTCTTTGCCTTGTTTACAGTAGTGGAGACAGTCGCAGATCTAACCATAGCCTGGTGAGTCTCCCTGATTTGAGTCTTCCCCCACACCACTGCTGCAGTTACCTGATTACAAGTGATTCATGTTAGACTAAAGAAGCGAGCTGTTTCATTGAAGATCTTGTTGTTTGTTTCCCCAGACCAAGAAATGCAGGGAAGCAATCAGGATTTAATGAAACAAAGTTGCCGTTTTAATTTAGTGTAGCGCAAATTAATTTGTCGGAATACAGCTTTAATGAGTGTAATTATGTCAGATGATTAATCGACTGTAACGTGGGTCCTCTATCTCTCTCTCTCTCTCTATCGCTCTCTCTCTCTCTCTCTCTTCTCTGATCTGAAGGTTTCCCCTTTATTACGAGATCAAGATTGCCTTTGTGATCTGGCTTCTGTCTCCCTACACAAGAGGAGCTAGTGTCATCTACAGAAAAGCCCTTCATCCTTTGCTGTCGTCCAAAGAAAGGGTGAATCTTATCTTTATTTTTGTATTTCTCTTAATTCACTTGTTTTCAAAGATTTTGTTTTCAGTAGGTGTTAAATGGTACGCATTTTCCTGCTGAGCAGTACAATTCAAGTTCAGGCCATTTTGATCTGCCTTGAGCAATTCCATAAAGATATCAACTTGCTGTGACAGAATTAAGGTTTTCACAAAATCAGCGAAGCCCTTTCTAAGTTGTTTGTGTATGCTTGTAATTTACTGTACTGCACAGATACTCCAAAAATGTCTGTCAACGATTTAAAACACTATTATTTGATTTGCAATTTCACATAAGTCGCACCCATAACCAAGCTTTTTCCACATAAATGTGGTATAAGTACAATTAATCATTTTGGTTCAATAGAGAGACAAGTGTTATCCATTTGATTAGCATTACTTTTTTTGGATTGGCAGTTTAATTCACAGAATTTCAGCAAATTGTGTTGTTTACTGCATACTCTGTACCAATGCTGGGTTCCACACAAGTCATCCATGTTGTCCCAACCCAAATAAGTTAGGTTAACTTAATTGTTTTTACAAATATAGTTTCTACTAGTTGTTTGAAACTAAAGTGTGAAGTATGGATGTTTTATTATCATCATTATTATTATTATTATTGTTATTATTATTATTATTGTTATTATTATTATTAATGTTATTATTATTATTATTATTATAATTATTATTATTATTGCCTTTTTATATATGAAATTTATTTTATAGTTTGGTGAGCTCTTCTGTGATGTGAATTTCCCTTTGGGATTAATAAATCTAAACAAACAAACTAATTTAAGTGGATTGAACATAAAACCGTCAAGTTATCCCAAAAAAGAATTGTGAATTGTGTTTATTAGGGATGCAACGATTATAGACTTTGGTTGTACAATTATAGTCTAAGGAAAAATCACTTTTATCCCGATTATCATGCATTTATTAATTACAAAACACTACTAGTTCAATCACAAAATTACATGAAAACTCGTATTTTAAAATGTTATTTATTGCTGATCAGTGACCAAATAATACAACACAAAATAATATTAAAAGCCAGCAATGGTCAATTTCTCTTTGGACTTAAAAATAAGTGAAAATACGTTTTTTGGCATTTAAACATAAATAATAGTTTTACACTAAAAATTAAACTACATAACAATGAATAAAACAATAAAAATAAGAATAAATAAAGAATAGCATTTGTCTAATATAAATCTAAGCTACATGTTAGCTAAGTATTTTCTTTTTAAAGGGTCTAAGGCTGATGAACCTCTGTCTGAAAGGCAATTTTAATCAACTAAATTACAAAATTGTTTGTTATTTTTTCATTTTGTTTTCTTCCTTGTAGTAGAAATGTTTATATTTCATACAAAGTATAAAGTTCATCGGTCAGCTCTCGTCACATGACTTGTGGTGCACTCACAACATTCTTTCAACTAGGTGGCCTAGAAAGCGTGAGTGCGTCATAAGGCGTCCGCACCCTGTGTGCACAAGAACTTGACTCGCGCTGCGCCTGGAACTCTAAACTAGCACACAGTTTAGTTCCATGCAGAAACGCGGTGTTGAAAAACCTTAAAATAATTAACGTGACGAATTAAATCATTTGTGACTAATTAAACACGTTTAATAGTGAAATCGGTTCATTGTTGCATCCTTAGTACTGTTACACCCTTATTATTCAGTATAATTGCGAATGAAATGAGATGATCTATTAAATGCATAGCCTTTGTTAATAATCATCGATTAGGAGTTGATTAGGGGCTGATCACATCGAATGCGCATTAACGTTTCTTAAACGCAAGGTGTACCGCACTGCCTTTTTTGTTGACAAGAAAAAAAGAAGCACGGTGCGATTTATGCCGCTAGGCTGGGTATTGTGTGAGTGTTGCTGTTGATATTAATATAATTTTATATTTAATAATATTGTGATATTCAAGATTTGTAAAATCTGACAGTTCTGGACAACTCAAAACGGCAACCACAACTCTCCTCCATCTTTAAAAATCTCTGTTGTTGTCTTGACAACACAAACAATGCTTTCATTTGATTGGAAAATGAAAAAGACGTGAGGTACGTAACACGCGTTTTCTGCTCAGAGTTGAATTTTTTTGAACCCTGAGCGCAACACGTGCAAGGGCTAAAATGCTAGGTGTGATCAGCCCCTTTGGAGAGCATGCCATGTTCTTTTTTTTTTTTTTAAAGGAAAAAAACAGTGGTCTAGTACCACCTTTCCTTATTTTGCAAATATGGTTTATATTTTATTATTTGATGATGTTTTTTTTTTTGAGTTCTCAATCTTGTCCTAATGTTTTTGAAGGAAATTGACGACTACATAGTCCAAGCCAAAGAGCGCAGCTATGAGACTATGGTGAACTTCGGCAAACAGGGCCTGACCATCGCTGCAACTGCTGCTGTGTCTGCTGCTGTCAAGGCAAGTGTTTGTGTGTGAGTTGAAGATGGACAAACGGAATAAGTTAAAGCTCCTAGAAACAGTCCATTTATATTTGCCTCTGATATATTTAATCTGGGTTATTGAAAGTCATGTTATTTAAAAAACAAGCAAACAAAAGTATTTCTCTTCATGGTCTTTCATCATGATGTAATAACTTAATCTTCGTCTAAAACTGTTAACCGATTGCCAAATAGATTTATATTTCTTTTTTTAATGCCAACACTGTCAGTAACACAGCCTTTTTTATGTCTTGCTAATATTGAGCACAGGAAAGTAATGTGTTTGACATTAGTGTAAAAAGGTTATTTCAATACTGCATGTTTAAGCCTTGGAATAAAAGCTTTATCAGCTTTACTCTGCTTTACAGCTGTTTAAAAGCGGATGTCAATGTTCTTTGAGAGGGTATAGTCCTCCGTAATCTTTTGCAAAATTGCTCCAAGGTCTGCCATTATTAATTTGAAATGTTTACATTTTATATCTTTTTTCATGGATAAAGATCATCTTATGTTTTTTGTGGTAATATTTATTACATTAATACTTTTATTCAGTTTGATTGGAAATATCTATAAAAGATATGTATTGTGGCCAATATCTTGCCACCATTAAAATTAGACCACAGAACGCTGTAAAGAAAAAAACATTTCATGACCTGGTAGTTGTTATATTATTGTTTTTCATTAATAGTAATAATGTTTCCTGTGCAAAGAGAAGGAGAAATGACTGCTAAAAATATATAAATTAAATAAAACATTATATTGCTGCTTTAAAAATTTTGTTACTTCTCACAACTTGATCACTTAAAATAACATAAAAAAATACAAAAATGTATTAAAACAATAAATTAATTGTCATTTCTCACAATTTGAACATTTTAAATAATTAGTTTAATAAAAATAAACCTGGGCAACGCAGTGGCACAGTAGGTAGTGGCGGTTCATAACGCTGTGGCGACCAGAGATTAATAAAGGGACTAAGCCGAAAAGAAAATTAATGAATGAAAAATAAACCTAAAAAATTTATTAAAACAATAAATTGCTGTTTTAAAATTGTAATTTCTCTCAATTTGACCAATTTAAGTAATTTATTTAATAAGAAAAAATACATTTAGTTTATTTTTCTTTTCTTACATTTTGACATTTTAAATAATTATTTAATAAAAAATATTTACTTAAAAGATTTAATTAGTACATTAAATTGCTGTTTTAAAATTGTCATTTTTCAATCTGACCACTTTAAATAATTAATTTAGTAAAAAATTAACCTAAAAAATAAATAAAACATTAAATTGCTGTCACTTCTCATAAATTGACTACTTTAATTAGTTTCATTACAAAAACAAAAAATATTAAAAGATTTAATTACTATTTAAAATAGTCCTTTCTCACAATTTGACATTTAAATTATCAATTTTACAAAAAAAAAAAAAAAAAAAAAGCTTAAAGATAATGTTAGTGTACATCCCATTTTAAAAGTAAATTTTTTACAAATGTTGTCTCGTTTTAACCACTCTTAGCCTCTTTCCTTTTCCCTCCCTTCTATGCAACAAAAAGCATAAGTGCGTTGGCTCAAACCTGCAGTACCAGCAATAAATGACATACTAATGAATTCTTTTTCAAGCAAAGGTCACCGTTCCTTTGTGAAACTAACCCAAGGCCATTAGTATTAGTGCAGTAGTAAATGTAATCGTCCTGATTTTCTAATCAGAAGCAGAACATGCTCAACAGTGTTCCAGTTTTCATTTGGCACTGCCCTGCCCGGAGGATGCCATCAATGAAAGATGTCGCTAAATTGAAGTCATTGAGCTTTTGAAAGAACTTGTCAATCTTTATTCTTGGACACTATTCTTTTCCCATCATACCTCCTTTTATACTCTTTTTGGCAGGTTTTCATCTTGTTTGTGAAGTTCTATCTTTGGTGATTGATCTTTTTGTTACCTTATACTGACATGTACTGCCCTATCGGAATACTGCAGCCCTGCTCTCTCCAGTGCAGGTAAATCCATAGAGCGTCTACAGCATGTGGAAAAGCTTGATCATTTAACATACTTTAACTCATGATTTCCTTTCTCCATTTTCTAAATTGCGTTGACTCAAATATTGTGATGAGCACTAAGTTAGAATTATACTAAAACATTGGCTGCGCCTGAAAGCTTGAAGGCTCCATTTTAAGACAGGGAATCATCAAGGTATGTCCAAATCCAAATTCTCCTACACTTCCTAGATCAGGACGGGAGATATTTACTGATTGATTTTTAAAGGCAGCATAGATGTGTCCTTTGCAGCTTATGGTGTCCCACAATCCTGTGAATTATATTTCTCACATTTGATCTTAAAAAAAAAAGTAAACCTAGCATATTCTTCCATTTTCTATAGCATTTCAAGCGAGTAGTTACTATTGTAGTAAGCAAATATTCCCTTACTTATCACCAAAGCTCTCTCTATTTAGTTGTACATAATTAAACGTTATGCGCTCTCTGAGGTTTGTCTGAAATGCCTTTTACGAGGTAAACCTCGTGCTCCAGAGTCACTCACTGCCTGTTAAGGGAGCTAAGCAACAAGTCCATTGCCTAAGCTTTCGGGTGGAGCTAATGTGCTAAAAAGTTTCTTTCCAAGGAATGTTTTTATTTTGATTTGATATTTTGTTCATGTAAGCTCTCTTCCAAATCCAAGTTATTAATTAAAGGGCACCTATGGTAAAAAATCTACTTTTCAAGCTGTTTGGACAGACATATGTGTAGGTATAATGTATAGAGCGTCATACTGGGGTGATATAAACACACCTAGTCCTATTTTTTTTATTTATTTAACAACATAAAAACAGTGGACCAATTGGTGCGGTTTACGGACCGACCGCAACTTGATGTAGGAGTGCAGTCCTCCCGCCCACTGAATTGATTGACAGCTGCGTATTAACATGTCCTGGTAGTCACATGCATAATCATATCGACAAGACAGGACCTGCGCAAAGCCACCGGAAATAAAAGGTCTGTTCAGTTTGCTAGGATCATCAATCATCATCAAATGTGATCAAGAGTGAGTTTTACAAGTTTAAGATGTTTTAAAACAGTGCACGTGTATAATGAGTTACAATGATTTACCTCAGATTTACTTTATCAGCACAGCCGCGTGTCAATTATAAAAGAAGACGATTCAATCCCGGTTTGTGAACGTTAAATCAAGTTTATTTTGTACATTAACATAACAGATATCCATTCACCAGAGGAGATTAATGTGTATCCTGTCACAATTGCGTGCAAAACAGTGCAAAGCTAAATATGCTCTGTCTGTCTGTCTGTATCTGTGTGTGTGCACGTGAACTTTGTAACGACATTGTTTGTGACTCATCGTTGCAACTCCACAACAAATGCATCAAATACTCATCAGTAAAGTTCTGTCTTACTGTAGTATTTCTCACAAACGCTACGTGAGATCTCCTTCTTTTAAGTCTGTGTTGTTGTCTGACGCAGCCGAGGGAGGAGATTAAGGCACGCAAAAAGGCACGTAGAAACGGTGGGCGGGGAGAACTAGCCTTAAAGGCGCAGTACTACAAAACCGTCACCTGGTGCAATAATGTATAAAATAGAAACTTATAAAAGGTATAATAAAAAATCCGATGTGTGTTTTGAGCTGAAACTTTACAGACACATTCTGGAGACACAAAAGACTCATATTAAATCTGAAAAAAGGGGTAACCTTGGTGCCCTTTAAATAAACCAACTAATTTTAGCTGCCTATATTGTGGTCAATTTAACAGAAGAAAACCAGCCGTTTTAATAGTGTAGCAATAAATAGAGCACACTTTTACTTTGTGGAAGGAATGTGGCTCAATTTATGTGAACAATAGCAAGGATTTCTATTGAGATACAGCAGGAAAAATAAGTATTGAGTGTGTCTTGAGCGCACTGGCGCCGTTGTCCTGTGGCTACCGTTGCATCATCCAAGTCAATGCTGCACACTGGTGGTGGTGTGGAGAGACCCCCCCCCATGGTTGTGAAGTGCTTTGGGTGTATGGCCATACACGATAAATGCACTATATACATATACATTATTTACTTACTAACATCCCTAATTTGTACAATAGTCAATATTTGAATTGGATCATCACCTTTCATGAAAGTTTTCCTAAAACTATTGAACAATCATCCTTGTCCTTGGACAATTTTGAAAAACAATTTTGATTCGCTTCCAATGCTGACTATTGGTTTACATATATATTAAAGTACTGTGCGCAAAAACAATTCAAAGCACATTTGGGAGCTGCTCATACATCATTTCTATAGTTAGAAGACAGAAAAATATCTACAGTTACAAGGTTTAACAATAATTACAGTTATATTATTCATTTATTTTCCTTCGGCTTAGTCCCTGATCCATCAGGACTTGCCACAGTGCAACAAACCGCCAACTACAGTTATATTGTTTTTGGCTTAGTAAATTAAGATGTAAACTATTGATATTTTTCATATAGAGAAACAATCCCAACCCCCTACTTCCTGTGCCTTTGATATCAATTCACATTATACATTTAAATAGCACCCCAATCTGCATTCTTATTCAGTTCGAATACATACACAAGTGATACAAATACCATAGCTAAATTAGCACCTTGTTTCTGTACCCAATCATTAAAGTTTGATTTAAAAATGAACTGCTGAGATGCTAATTCCAATCCTACTGCAATTAAAAAAGTCCCACGACGAGATTGATTTGTTTCAGAGGTGGTTCGACAGGGTCGTTTACTAGGTAACAGGTCACTTGGAACAGAGCCAAATCTTTTCAGCACCTATTCATCCATGCATGCATGTGGTGATGGTATCATCATGGATGTTCATGCAGTCTGTGTGTTGTCAGCTCTGACATGTTTATCGTAACCGAGGGCTGTTTTGTTTCTACAGGGTCAAGGTGCCATCACAGAGAAGCTAAGGAGCTTCAGCATGCACGACCTTACCCAGATCCCACAAGACGACGGCTATTCGTCATACGCCTCCAACCCAGCCAGAAGAGCCATCATGGACCAGCCCGATGGAGCTGGTAAGTGTTACCTCTCAGATTAATTATTAACACACCATCCTTTGTTTCCTTTCGCTCTGTTGTTTCTCAGCTGTGTCCACAACAGAAGGCAGATGCCTCGCTCTCCCTATTCATTCACTAACTTGACAGACGGCATTTTTTTTATGAAGCTGCTGTTCCAGACAGGGTTATTATACTTAATTGGAGAAAAAAAAATGAAAGTTTTGAGGTTGAAATCATATTTGCGAGCTAAAAACAAAAAAAAGTTAATAAAAATACAAGAAAAATAACTAAAAGAAAACAACTTAAACATTTGAAAAATAAAATAAAACAATGCAAGTGACAGAAACACGCAACAAGATGACAAAACACTGTGGCGTTTAATTAGTGGTTGACCCAAATAATGACCAGGGCTTTTATTTTGACAGTGGTGAGAATGCAGATTTGGATGTAAACAGTCCCTTTATCCAACTATGCTGTGCCAAAGAGCTTAGAATGACCAAGAGGCGACACTCAATAGAACGTTTCATTGCAACAGCAGCGCCCAGCAACAGTGCCAGATTCTGCCATTTTGGAGTGAAAGCAGTTGGCTGTCCATTGGATCTTATTGCTGTCGCGAAAGCTGAGATACAACCTGAAAGACGACAATACAACACTTACTATGACAATCATCAGCACTTTTAATAGTTTATTTTACAGACTTATAATATGCTGTTGTTCTATTGGAGTTTTCTTTCCAAAATCTAGTGGCTGTTTCCCAAATTGCACTAGAATGTCGCCTCTTGGTGATTCTATGCTCTTTGGCTGTGCTGTGACATTCATGTCATAATAATTGTGTATACAGTTTTTTCCTCTTCTTCATGATCTCAGAAATTTTGTTGCATTTAAATGGCTACATTATATATATATATATATATATATATATATATATATATGGATGGATGGATGGATGGATGGATAGATAGATATGTATGGATATCTGTATTAGGGGCTGAACGACTACAGATTTTTGGAATTTCATAGAATTTACATAGAAACAAACCTATATATAAATATAAATAAACATGTTCTCAAATGTATACATGACTGTGTGTGTATATATATATATATATATATATATATATATATATATATATATATATATATATATATAAATAATCAATATACACAATACGCAAAAGTATATTATTAAAAAAAACAACTTTTATTTTGGATGTGATTCCTCACGATTAATCTTAGCCCAGCACTAATATATTTGTTTACTTCCCATGTGTTTATGTTTAAAAACGTTTTTGCATCATGCTTTATTTCATTGTTATGCATGTTATTTACTTTATAAAATGTTATCATCTGACATAAAAAAAAAAAAATCCATCATTCACTACTTTTAACATGTTGTAACTCCACGTCTAATGATTCCAAACAAATTCAAGCGAGATTTAGAGGCAATCACACAAATATTTAATCATGACAATGCTTCATAACCAGTAGTAAGCCAATAACAAGATGAAACGATGGATGTTTATGAAATAACTGCTCTATCAGACGCCATGTTTATTCTTTCAGCCATCTGCCGCTCTGACTCTTTGCACATCATAGAGAGTGAAGAATACATCCAACGCTGCCTTCATAAACCAGATGAAACCTTAGTAGACAGTGCGTTATGCAAACAGAGAATTTGGGTGCACTTTTATATCGCCTGCGAAGGCAGCGTGTCGAGGTTTCATACAAAGCTTTTGTGTTCCAGCAAACCAGCTAGCGGGAGCCGAGAAGGCATCTGTAAAGATGTTCAGTAGCGTGAGTAAAGCCATAGAGCTTTCATAATGATATCTCAACCAAATCTCACACGCTTCTGGAAAGCACCGCCGCGCTAACCGGTTTTGGAGCAAATGGAATGGATTTGGTGTTTGTCTCAAGCACAGAAGGGTAATAAGTAATAGTGGCACGTTCCTAGCATGAAAGGTCTAGTGCCGCTTTGTGAGAAGATGAAGAAGAGGAAAAAACAGCTCAGGGAGCCTCTGAGCAGAATACCTAATGTGCTTCTATCTCGGTATGCTAATGCGCCCGCCGCGTTTGAAATTCCGCCGGCATCCAGGTCATTTTCATCTCGTCTGCAATGAAGCCATCAGAAAGCCAGCTCTTCCAAAATGGCATTCCCTTCCACAGGCTCAAAGCCAAGGTGAAAGATCCCGACTGATCAAACGAGCTGCTAATTGCGGTTTGAATTTAAAAACGGGATGTAGCCTATAAAGAGAGGGGCTCGAGTGTGTTATTTATTCGCCCATCCTTTAATGTGGGGCTTTGCTTTCTTTCCAAAGAAACAAGAGGTCAGCTTTGAATGACAGGCATGATATAAAACACGCCTGTGTATATTTTTATGCTCCACTGCCAGTCATATTCATACAAGTGGTAAGGAGGGGGGGGGTCTGATATTTGAGTAGAGCTGTGCTTTTGAATGCATGTGTTCGCAATTGTTGCGCTAGCAGTATGAATTAAGGGAACATTGTGAGTACTGCAATGATTTTAACAGACTTGCTTTTACACAACCAAAAGTTAGAAATAATTATTATTTGTTTACATTTTGACAAAGTTAGGTTATGTTCACAATTTTTATTTGACAAGAAATTTTGTAATAATTAAGGTCCAATAACATCATGCACACTAAATAAATGAATGAATAAATAAATAAATGCATCCACCCTGACAAATGTTAAATATTTATTTATTTTTGTTAATGCTTTTTTTATCTGCAATGCCCTCTTGTAATCAGCAGATGTCAGTGTGCTACTAGATTACCAGGATTACCAGTTTGGGTAATCCATCCATTTTTCATCCATGTATGTATGTATGTATGTATGTATGTATGTATGTATGTATGTGTATGTGTGTGTGTGTGTGTGTGTGTGTGTGTGTGTGTGTGTGTGTGTGTGTGTGTGTGTGTGTGTGTGTGTGTATGTATATATATATATATATATATATATATATATATATATATATATATATATATATATATATGTATATGTGTGTGTTTGTGTAGGTATATATATATATATATATATATATATATATATATATATATATATATATATATATATATATATATATATATATAAACCAAAAATGTCTAAAAACAGGTTCTTATTTACTACCTAATAACCTTATCATTACCTATAAAATGAAACTTCAGACACTAATCAGAGGAGATTGGTAGAAAATGTTCATTTACAAGAAGTTTGATGGATTTGGAGGGGTTTGCATCTGAACTCAAATTTTATTCATGTCACCTCTAAAAATATTTCTATCCTTATGTCATTGACTGCGGCAGCTAACACTCTAAAGAAAATAACAAAGACCTGCCAGCTGCTTCTTTATATATGTCAGCTTTTAAAGCTCTTTCTGCTTGGCTTGCACAAGGTTTTAACAGAACTAGAATAGTTCTAGAATAGGAAAATTAATTGCATACTTTCACAAATCCCAAGGAAGTTGTTATATTTCGGTAATTGAAAACAGACGTGGGTGTGGAAACAAACAAAGAAAAGCTTTGCCACTGGTCTCCATATCTATTCTGCCCCCTTATGGCGAAACTGAGTACTTCATACAGAGGACAGAATTCACCCTGCAGTTTTGTGGAGTGCTGTATGGTCTTGTTATGGCCTGTCTTTTGGTGGCATCATCCGTGTGATGGAGTGTGCCGTGACTCTGCTCTGGCTGGATATGCTGTTGGGCGTCCTGGCACAGGCTGGCTCTGCCTAGCTCCCAGCGCTACCCAGGGAGCCCAGAGGTGATGGTGCCAGGAGCGGCCTGAACCCGGCAGCTGCTCTTTCTCTTTCTCTCTTCCCCCCCGCTTGTCCTTTCTCCACGGCCCAAATCACATTCCCACCCTTCTCAATAATCTAGATCAGCGGTTCTGCACTGGTCAGTCGTGAGGCAAAAATAAGTTGAATCATTTTGTGGACAGGGCAGACCAGTGCTAATTACAGAGCAATAAACAAATGATTATGCACAATTAAAAAGGGACCTATTATGGCCCTATTTACAAGATGTAAATTAAGTCTCCGATCTCCCTAGAGTCTGTAAGTGAAGTTTTAGCTCAAAATACCCAACAAATATTTTTTATGACTTTTTGAAACTGCCCTTTTAGGCCTTGATCCAAAATGTGCCGTTTTAACGACTGTTGCTTTAAATTTAAATGAGGTTATGCTCTCAACTTGCTTTTTAAAAGGGGCGGAGCTACAAATGCCTGGGTGTCAGCATAGTGGCAGATTCAAAATCAAGACTACTGTTCTATGCTAATGAAGGAGAGATTGTAACCAATATAAGGAAGAAGGAGAATTTCAATCAAAGTGTTTTTCCAGACTGTTTTCATGAAGTGTGATTATAAAAATATATATTTAATACATTTTTATCAATAGAAGCTGGCTATATTCACAGACTGTTCCCACACAGTTGTGTTAAAACCCCTTATAAGTTTTATTTTTGCATAATAGCTCCTCTTTAAATGCTTGAGCAGATTATTATGTGCAGTGATGTGATATAATGTTTTTTGTGATTATATTTTTATTGATTTTACATGTGAGTGGTCACAGCATCTTTACAATTTTCTTTCCAATAAACAAAACAAGATCCACTCCTCAACCCTCCCCCATCCCGTAGCAGTGCCAAAGTTCATGCCATCCCACAAATAGCATTGCAATCAAGACAAATAACTAACAGAAGATATATACATACATATAAACATAAGATACACATATCTTAAACAGACACATGATAAATACAGGGAATATGTACAGTCTATAATATTATAGAAAATAATACACATATACATGCATGTGTATATGTATCTGCCCATACATATGCATATCTGTACACACACATACATGTATATATATACATCCATACATACATAGTAATGCACTAATAAAAGTTAGGAGAAAACCACACAGACTATCAAAGATTTAAAGATTCAGGTTGTTGCACATTAATTTCTATTATCCATGAGTCTTTCTGCCAGTTTGTCGGCAGTTGCTTTTCATGCTTGTTGAGGCTGTTGATATAATGTTTTTAAATGATCAAATATGCTGCTCAATTTGCAAAAAAAAAAAAAAAAAAAAAAAAAAGAAAAAGGTTATTTAGTGTGTATGAACCCAGCTAGATTACCCCTAAGTTGAGATTAACTTGCTAAAATGCAAGTAGAGACAAATCTGTGTTTTAGGTATTGTTATCTTTATTACTTGGTATCACGCAAACAAGAAAATGACTGAACATATGAAATTGTTTTACAATCAGCCATTTTTGATCTTGTTTTATTTCTTGTTGTGTGTGTGTGTTTTTTTTGTAGAGTATTATCATGGTGATGATGATGACCGGAGTGATGACGACAGTAAGCCGGTGTTCTCAGAAGATGAAGCCGTGTCTCATCATGGACTCCGACGATCACAGAGTGTTAAAGTCACTCGCTCAAAACTCCGCAGAGATGTAAGTCTACCAAATCCACTTTGCACTGATTTAATAAACATTGTTTTGAGACAATAATAATAATAGTAATAATAATAATCTTAATTTGTGTCCTGTGTATTTGTTTCCCACATAGATAAAATAATTAAATAATACATTCCACTAATTCGATACTCTAAAAGACAAAAACAAAACAGCTCGACCAAAATACATTTTACGAAGTGAAATAATACAATTCTCTAGTTACTCTGATTTTAGCAGATTTTACCCTCTGGGATCTGCAATTGCGTTCTTCTTCTGCTAACGCTAAAAAGAACTTAAATTACACTTTCAGTTTTGATAGTACAGATAAGAGCAATACATCAATCGAATCTGTTGGGTGTCTACTTTTTTGTGTACACTCACAATAACAACAAAGTGTGTGCTTCTTTCTTTTCTCTCTCCGCGAAATATATTTAGAAACTCGTCAGTAAAATATACTGAAACTCACGAAAACAAAACACACAGGGATGAGATGTATATCTATAGAAAGCTTAAAGTGTCTACTTTTAAATGCAGCGAGTGCATGTTGAAAACAAATAATGTTTGATAAAGTAATCAGTATGAAACCAGCACTATGTCTAGTTCACCTCTCAAACACACACATGTTGCTGAGTCTTGTTGTACTGTTAGTGAACATTACGACACATTTTCCTTGCCTTGCCTTCCGTGTTTGAACCTTGCTTTGTTTTGTTTGTTTATTCCTGCCTGCCTTTTTGACTATCTACCTGTTTATCGACCATGATTCGGGCTTGCCTGTATACATCTGTTTGCTCTTGTGGCGACAGTTGCTTGCCTGACCATCCTGTTAATAAACCTGCATTTCGATCCACACTCCTGCAAGTGTGTGTTTGAGAGGTGTATATATAATCTGTGTAATTAGTCCTGAACAGCTTCACCTGTGTCTGTTTGCAATCATGGAGATCTAGGCCACAGATATTTACATTTAGATGTCATCGACCCTGTTATTGTCTATTTGAATAAATGCTTCAATAGAGCCGCCATTTTTGTACATGGTAGTAGGGTTGGGCGATGTCGACCAAAATGGCATCGTACGATGTCTAATATGAAACATTGCGATGGACGATGGCATCGTTCATAACAAATTAATTATTTGTAGCCTACCGTTTTAACTGCCTGACCCGATAAGTTACACACATAGTTACACACAAAGATAAGTTACAAACATAATTATCACCTGTCAATCACTTTTTCCACGGGACTCGTGATTAGGCAGATCGGTGTTGTTATAATAGCGTTGACAAACTTGGTTGGTAAAAAAAGGTGCACAACCAACAAAAACCAGCCCATAGTTTCTGAAGTTTTCTTTTCAATAAAATTACTAAGTAAAAGCATGAAAGCGAAAGATTGAACCAGTCTACTAACCCGCTGACTGCCTGGACCCACTGTCTCGAGCACATGACAGTGTGTGTGTCTCTATGCCTGTGTGTGTGGTCACGTCCTGTGATGTGGGTTTTTAGTGGTACTGTGAAGGAGGGCTCCCCAGAAATGAAAGATGAAATGTGTATTTTTCGCGAGTGGATTTGCAGCGGAGGCGGGGCAGAGTATTGCGATGCCTGCTCAGCATCGTGGTGTCTTTCGGCCATTGGCGATGGATGATGGCATCGTCTATCGGCCTAACATTACAGGGTAATGCTCCTTTGAAATGAAGGCAGGACCAAGCTGTAGTCGAGGACTGTGACCATGTAGAGCCAGAGATATACACATATATCTATGATCAGGAGTTTTCCTGATGGTCATTATGGATTTTTTTTTTTTTTTAAATAACGAAAATGATCATTTTACATTACTTTTCTACATTGATGGATAAATGAGCGCGTGGGCATTGCTGACAGAGCGTGTGTTATTGTGGATGGAAATGTACTGTCCACCCTCCCTGTTAAATTTGATCTAATCCGTGTTCTGAAACACATGTCCTCTCCTGCTTTCACTTCTCATTCTAACAGAGGGAGTGATTCGTTTGTGAATGAATCTCCATTAATAATGACTCGTTCACTTAGCTGACAATAATACAAGTTTATGGCAGCTCAGCATTTCTTATCATATTTCATTTGCATTGTTTGCTTATTTTATTCAACACAACTAGCGTAAACCTGGTATTAAGTGTGAGTTGGTGCTACGTTACCTTATGGTCAATGCAGTAAGTGACTGCATTATCAATATTTAGCACAAAAGTTCGTAACAAACAGAAACGTACAAAACCAAATCTTACCTATGAAATGTTCTGTCTGTGTGCGTTGTTTTCTTTGCTTGCTCATTGCTACACCCACATAGCGCTAAAGTCAAGCATCTTCACGGTGGCACACTGTCTTGACTAGTGTGGTTGAATGACTTTTGTGCTGGGAGCACTGTACAAATGTGACGGCGCAATTGATGCATGTTCAGGGTAGGTATGCGATATCTATGGATCTAGACCAGGGGCCTCATGTACGAAGACTTGCATGGAAATCTTACTAAAACATTGCGTACGCACAAAGCTGTAAATGTGCGTACGCAGAAAAAAATTCAGATGTATGAAACACTGCGTACGCCGAATCTCATGCATATTCTTTTGTACATCTGAATGAACGTGAAACTGAGCGCAACATGCACGAGCACAAAACCCCTCCCTGCCTCCTCCCCCGTATGAATATGCTAATGACTATGCTAATGGCAAAACCCAACGAAAAAGCAATGACAAAATCATGCAAAAAGAGAAACTTTGAACAGAATGTGAAATGGAGGTGCTGCTTTCGGAGGTAGACCGGAGAAAAGCGGTGTTATTTGCAAGTTTGTTCTCCGGAATTAACAACAAAAGAAAAAAATAGAGTGGGAGAGTTTAACTGATGCGGTTAACAGTTGGGTCTGAACATTGTACTGAGTGCATTAAAAAAGGAAATAGTGTGGTTTATATCTGTAAAATGTTGCAATACCCTTATCAGTCTCTGTGGCGCACCTCGTAAGGCACATGTGATCATGTATGGACACGTTCAAGCATAAACTCGGCTCGAATCCAGCGTCTGATGAACTCTTTCTTCTTTTTTTTCCCCGCTACATATTAGATTTTGCCCACTATTTATCACGAGAAAGACAAGTAGGAATCATCAATAAGTTTGTGCATCATATTTTATTTGCACATTTATTGAATGGAAATGTTTCTGATTCACGCATGCAAATTCATCTTCAGATAGTGTCTTTATAGCAATCTGCGTGCAGTAGATAGCTCAGATTACATTGGGTAAACAGGCGACCGCTGCAAATTGTGCTTTAATGTTTAGCTTGTCAACTGTATGGTATGGAAACCTTACATACCTACTAGATGAACCCGTCTCATACAGCTGCCATTGGAAGGCTCAGACACTTTGTAGAGAGGAATTTAACACAACTGCCTCTAGGAGTCGCCAATGGAAATAAAACAGACACGCACAAAAAATGTGCGTACGCCAGCCAGAAAGCTGGCGTGAAGCTGCGCACATTCCCACGTTCAGTTCATTGTTAGTAAATCCAAACGTGAGCGATTCTGAGCGTGAAACCTGGCGTACGCAAAGTTTTTGTGCGTACGCAGCGTTGATACATGAGGCCCCTGGTGTGTGAGTGGTGCATGACTGAATATGTATTTCTTTTGCTGGCAGATTTGTAGTCTGCTACACGATCTGCATGTTTACCAGCGTTCTGCAGAAGCTGGATCGCTGCTGATTGTGACAGATGACATTGCGATGAAATTTCACCATTCTGTTTTGATTGATTACTCGTTACAGTCCTCACCCAATCATATAGCCTAAAGATTATAACCGATTCTTGCTATTCTTTTTGATTTTCTCCATATATGATTTTAATTATGCTTCCATATGCTTGTCATTCTCCAACCACAGGCACGATATGGATCTTTGAAGATCAAAGGGAGAAAAAGACCAGGCATCAACGCCACGACTTACTCCAACATGGAGAGCTGAACTGACTACTGATGTGTGGGAAGGTGTGTCCACTTTATCAGGGTATTCACCTCTCTTCGCAAGGGCTGTGGACTCTATTTCCCAAGTTTTTCCATGAATATACCAGCAGTTCTATTTATTACCAGCAGTTGTGTACATACATTGAGCATCTTGCGCTAGAGTATGGGGTTTGACTGATGGGTGAATTTGTTTGTTATGCATGGCTTTATTTGTCTGGTTTAGATTATCCAGATGCCTTTAGCTTCAGTATTTTAGAAGTGTGTCCTCCTTTTGGATGTGGGTTTTATATTTCTGTTTTCATGAATCTTTTGCTGCCTTTTAGATGATGTGTTTTAAATAGTTTTACAGCTGTAGACTGATTCTTAAACTTGAAAATGATTTGTCAGCATCAGACCAAAAGTGTCTCTTATCAGTGATGGAGAAATGACCAAAGAGAACAAAAGGCAGTGTTTGCGGTAATGTTAAGATGCTTTAATTCCATTTTGTTAAAACAAATCCAATGTTTTCTTTATTGTTGAAGGTATGTGGGTTTAAAGAAACTCCTTTTGCACATTCTTTAAATCCTCGATGTAAGTCCTTCACGTCTGGTCTCAGCGCAGAATGTTCTTTATTTGGGAGAATGTCTACATTAATGAAACACCTCTGCTGTGTGTGTGAGAGTGTGTGTGCAGGTGATGCTGTGCTGTCGTGTGACTGGATGTGTCATTTAAAATACATGCAATAATATGAATAAAGACAGAATGTTGTGATGAGTCTTATGTATTTGATTGTTTTTGTTTCTTTATTACATAAACAAGTATTATTTATTATATTGATTAGCAGGAAAACATGTCAATATTTTATATTTAGTGCCCATTAGGTGCACTAATAGGTGCATTATTATTAATTTTTAACCTAATTATTATTAGGTTAATAATTTGATGGATGAACGAACAGAAAGATGGTGTGAAAGATGCATAGACAGACTGATGTTCAGATAGATAGACGGATGGGTTGGATGGATAGATGGCCAAAAATCTCCTGAATTCTTCATATATCTTGGAAGATACAAAGGAAAACATCAAGGCCAACACATTCAAAATCTCCCATGAGCATGTGGGAAAAGGTGTTCTGGTCTGCTTGAACAAAGGTTAAACATTTCGAATTCCTAAAGGTATGATTGGTGAAAAAACAACACTCCCCATTACCAAAAGAACACCATACCCCTAGTCATTTGGGGTTGTTTTTTTTTTTCAGCTGAAACCGGGGCCTTAGTCAAGGGGGAGGAAATCATGAACAGACAATATTCAGTGTGCCGCATTCAGTGTAAACGTACAGTTAGCTGGTCACACACCAGAAGCGCCGCTCGGCGACGCGCTGCTCAGCGCCACGCAGCACCATGCATTTTGTGATTCTAGCCATAGGTTTCAATCAGGGTACACACACCGGCGCCCAGTCACGACTCAGGACGCTGTTCATTTATGTGAAGCTGCTTTAAAACAATCTACACTGTAAAAGCGCTATACAAATAAAGCTGAATTGAATTGAATTGTTCATATTTCAGCCGCGCCACAGAGCGCCATCTGATTAGTTTCATGTTAAATATCATACGAATGTGCGCGTCTGGTGTGTGATACTTTAAACTGTCATGTGCGCTACATTTCACGGCACCTTGCGGAGTTTCTGGTGTGCGACCTGCTTTAGGGTGTGCGTCTATCTGTCATGCATGGCACATGTTGAATTTGTTGATATTTGCCCATTTTTCTTGCTCCAAATCTGTCAGATTTCGGGGGCTTCTCCTCTGCACAGCTCTCTTCAGATCCCTCCACAGATTATCAATTGGATTCAGGTCTGGGCTCTGGCTGGGCCATTACGAAACAAAAATCTTCTTCAATTGTTGATTTAGAGGCGAGGCAGTGGTGCAGTAGGTAGTGCTGTCGCCTCACAGTTAAGCCTGATTTAAACTCCTGCATAAGGTGACCGGCGTAACCCACGGCGCAGGCAACGCGCGTGGCTGTGCATTTATACTTCTGCGCGCTGTCTCTGTTGGTCTGCATTAACACTTCCGAAACGCTAGTGGGCAGTGAGGTGTAAATGTTCCTCTGTGTCGAGTTTCTTCGCTACTTTTTTGCATTTCCTGAACACTTCCGGGATGTACAAGTGACTTAAACTCGCTCATTTTGAGGCAGGAACCGGCGGACGTGCAACAACTTTAACTATGAGGTAAACACAAAACAAAACTTTCCATCCGGAGCTCCTTCACGGTACTCCACACTTGTAAACAATCGCTCGCGCGGCTCTCGGTCCCGCCCAGACGCGTCAGCGCTACCAAGCCAACCAATCACAGAGCTTACGCTACGCGTCGTTGCGACGTGTAGTTACATTTTTTGAGAGGTGCACGTCAGTGACGGCGATGGCCACGGCGAAGGGCTATGCGTCAGCGCCGTAGCATACGCCGGTGTTTGACCTAGAAGTATAAATCAGCTTTAAGTAGGTCGCTGGTTCGAACCTCGGCTCAGTTGGCGTTTCTGTGTGGAGTTTGCATGTTCTCCCTGCCTTCGCGTGGGTTTCCTCCGGGTGCTCCGGTTTCCCCCACAGTCCAAAGACATGTAGTACAGGTAAATCGGGTAGGCTAAATTGTTTATAGTGTATGAGTGTGTGTGAATGAGTGTGTATAGGTTTCCTAGTGATGGGTTGTGGCTGGAAGGGCATCCGCTGCGTAAAAACTTGCTGGATAAGTTGGCGGTTCATTCCGCTGTGGTGACCCCGGATTAATAAAGGGACTAAGCCGACAAGAAAATGAATGAATGAATGAATGTTGATTTAGATGTGTGCTTTGGGTTGTTGCCTTGCTAAAAGATTCCTTGCAGAAGCCTAAAGGTTTACAGTTTTGACTGGTATTTGGAACTGTTCATGATTTCCTTCCCCTTGACTAAAGCCCCGGTTTCAGCTGAGGAAAAACAACCCCTCACTGTACATGTGTTTGGTAAATTTGTACAATTCAGCATACTAGCCTACTTGTTGAAGTTGTTTAAGATGACACTGACTGATGACATATATTAATAATGAATGAGTAGGTGTGCGCAGACATCTGACTCTCATATATCCTCAAGCAGGACAGGCATTAGTTCAGGACAGATGTTGCGTTGCTCTTGTGGAAAAATGTGCGCTCTTGTGACTGTTAATGAAGGGTTTTCAGATCCAGAGCAGAAGAGGAGACCGCAGAGGAGAGAAGATTTCTGAAGCATCCATCAAACACACTTCATTACACCTTCATTATCTTATCATATGATATTTCTTCCATCCAGGAGCTCATGTGTAGGCTACTTAATGCTTAAAGTTCGTGACTCTAATATGTTATTGAAGCAAATAATATAAACAGTAATTACTGTGGTACAGTAATTGTATTGTTGCATAATATAAATTATCGTTAACTTCCAATCGCAGCTCAATCTCTTCTAGGCTTTACCCAAATAATAACAACATTCATACACTCTATCGTGAAGAAAGCCTGAAGTTTAACCTGCCACAGGAGCTGCTCGTGCAGTTCTACTCAGCTGTCATCCAATCCATCCTCTGCACTTCAATCACCGTCTGGTTTGTCTTAGCTGCATTTAACTGAGCTCCGTAGACTACAGCGAATAGTCCAGACTGCTGAACAAATCACTGGCTCGACACTTCCTACACTTCAAGAACTGTACTCTTCCAGCGTGAGCAAAAGGACTTGCAAAATCACTCTGGACACCTCGCACCCAGCACACTACCTGTTCGAACTGTTACCGTCTGGTCGGCGCTTCAGAGCACCAAGCACAAAAACAGCCAGACACAGGAAAAGTTTCGTTCCTCAGGCCATCTACCTCATGAACAGTTAAATATCCCCCAACTGTGCAATAAATATATGCAATAATTTCTCCTACGCTCTTGTACACAGCACTTTATATCAATATACAATGGAATACTCTCTACATTCGCATTTGTGTATTTATAACAAATCTGTACATACAAGTCAACATCCAGATATTTTGACTAACTGCATCTCTATTTAATGTTTATCATCTTTTTTTCTCATATTTATTTTTTTGTTGACACTTTATGTACACTGGAAGCTTCTGTAGCCAAAACATTCCTTGTGTGTGTGAAGCACACTTGGCAATAAAACTGATTCTGATTCTGATAATACAAATGTTAAACACTGTTATCCCTAATTTTATCTTTTAAAATGTGGTGGTCTCCACTTTTTACTAACTTGTGAGGATTTTAAGTGTTGTAAATTTCCTATAAAGATGTCCAATTTTCATTAACCAGCCTTGAATACATGGAAACTGATTTATAAGCAAAACTCCCCCCCACTCATGTATTATCTGCAACAACCAGTATATTTTATTCAAAAACAAGTCCATATTTTGGAACGATTATGTTAAAAAAGGATTCATTTTTGTTACAGACCTATTACAGTTTTTCTCAGTGGCTTTGGTGCATTTCTCACAACACTATTTACATTTGCACAACAGTTAATGCATTTCTCAAAACAGTTCGTCATTTGTGCACATCCTAGTAGCAGTTTCTCATTCCATCCAACAAATTGCAAATGCTTTTAGACATGCATTAATTGCTTTTTTTTGTCATTTGCTTATGTCATGTCAGTCAAAATGAACTAATCTTGTGAATGCTGAATAGTCATTCCATATAAAACTAATAGTCCTCATTACTTGAGTCAATACATACAAAAATGTTGAACTATAGTTGTCAAAATGTCAAGAAAATTTTATTTAAAAAAAAATTAAATCTTTATTTTCCTGAAAATGTCTTAAAAATTTAACAATTTCATGAATGATTTACAGACCTGTGTATGTTGTAGGTTCAGTTCCAATTCTGCAATATTGTGTACACTTGTGCACAGCTCTACCCAAAGAAAGTATATGTTTGTTGTAAATGTGGGTGTGTTTATTCTTCTGCACAATGCTGTGAATAAATTACAGTTTTTCTAAGTCGCTTTTGTGCATTTCTCACTACACTATTTTCATTTGCACAACAGTTAATGCATTTCTCAAAACAGTTCGTCATTTGTGCACATCATAGTAGCAGTTTCTCATTCCTTCTAACAAATTGCAAATCCTTTTGGACATGCATCAATTGCTTTCATACAACTCTCTGCTATTTATAACATTATCATTTGCATCTGTCATGTCAGTCAAAATGAACTAATCTTGTGAATGCCGAATAGTCATTCCATATAAAACTAATAGTCCTCATTTTATTATTTGAGTCATTACATAAAAAAAATGTTGAACTACTGTACTTGTCAATATCTGTCAAGCAAATTTTAGAAAAAAAAAAAAGTTTTTTCCCTGAAAATGTCTTAAAAATGAAACAATGATGAATGATTTACAGCCCTGTGTGTGTTGTAGGTTCAGTTCTAATATGTACTGCAATATCGTATACAGTTGTGCACAGCTCTACCCAAAGGAAGTTTATGTTTGTTGTAAATATGGGTGTATTTAATATTTTGCACAATGCTGTGAATAAATTACAAATGTAAAGAGCAAATGCAGTAAAATGTGAAACATATATATTCAGTGTCTTGTACTCAGACATCTCTGCATTTAGTGAGGTATCTAACTTTACAGTAGTTTTTAAATGACTAGGCAAAAAGTATCTAGTGCTGTCTTAAGCATTTTCAGGAAGTGTCATCAAAATTTTTTGCATTGAAAAAATGTACAGAGTAAACTCATAATGAAAACATGACAAAGCCATTTGACTAATTTGTTCAGAAACGATGATGTCATGACTTTTCTTTTTGATGACACCGACACTTTGATTGACAAGAATACTTGTTTTTGAGGAATGAACTATCCATTTTGAGCAAGTGACGTGCTTTTGCAGGTTATCAACTAGGTTTTGCAGTTTGTACTAATTGTTTTGAGAAATGCATTAACTGTTGTGCAGAAATGCACTAGTGTTGTGAGAAATGCACCAAAGCGACTGAGAAAAACTGTAAAATTGCAACGAGCAAATGCAGTAAACATATAAAACAAACACATTCAGTGTCTTGTACTCAGATACCTCACTAAATGCAGTGATGTCTAACTTTACTGTAGTTTTCAAGTTGCTGTGCAAATAGTATCTAGTGCTGTCTAGAGGCTTTTCAGGAAGTGTCACCCAAATCTGATTGTTTTGCATGGAAAAAAATGTACAGAGTAAACTCATAATGAAAACATGACAAAGCCATTAGACGATCTTGATCATAAACATTGGTGTCAGGACTTTTCATCTTGATGATACTGACACATTGATTGACATGAATACTTGCTTTTAAAGAATAAACTATCCATTTTGAGCATGTGACGTGCTTTTGCAGCAGGTTATCATAGGTTTTGCAGTTTGTACTAATTGTTTTGAGAAATTTGTGCAGAAATGCACCAAAGCGACTGAGAAAAACTGTAAATCATGCAGGGGACTTATATAATTACAATGAATTTATTAACACTATTGGTTTAAAAATTAGTTTAAATGAATACAAAAGATTTGGTCATTGTATCTCCCCAAAATTACTTCACCTTTATAAACCGCAAAAATATATAACCATGTATCTGGCTCTCTTCCAGAGCTTACCATTAATGGCCTTTCTATCATGGATAAAAAATGTAATAACAATTATATCAGGAAAATCCTAACTGCAGATAAAAGTGTTCCTTAAATAGCAATAGTTAAATGGAAACAAGCATTCCCTTCATTCCTTTTTTTCCCCAAAAATCTGGTCAGATATTACAAAATACATAATTCCTAATAAAGTAAAATAAACACTTTTTAAAATATTATAGATATTATCCATGCAATGGTTTTATTAGTAATTTTAAGGAAAATTTTTCACCCTTGTGTTGTTTTTGTAAAATGGAACCGGAAACATTCCTTCATTTATTTTTCAGTTGCAGTTACACAAAACAGTTTTGGTCCCAAGTTTCATTACTACTTTTTAAAGTGTTTTATAAATCTATCAATGTAACTGATAAAATGGTTTTATTTATGCATTATTGAAAATTGACAAAATAGCAAAAATTCTTATTTTATTTGGAAAGTGTCGCATCCCCAAAACAAAGTGTATGCTGACTGTAACAAATTGCAAACTATTTTTCATCGATCTAAAAATTGTTTATGATTCCCTCTCTTCTACACAGAGTAATACCAAAGCTATTAAGACATCCCAACTGCTGGAAAAAAAAACTTAATGTACATGATTAATTTTTGTTGTTAATTCCCTTGTGTACTGTTTTATGTATAGTTCTATACTCCCCTGTTTAATCAATCAATAAAAAACACTGTTATGACGTAAGTCGTCCACTAGATGTCAGACTTTGTTTAACCCAACCGGCTAGTGATTTACCAAGGTTTTACAGGCACAACAATTGTATTTACATTATACAAGCTATTGTCCAATATACAGTTTATTAACTCATCAGTTACTTAAAAATCTCTACTTTATTCGTCAGCGTCATCATTTTGATATCAGTTAAGTTAATTAGCGCTCATTTTTATGTGGTCTTTCTGCATATATGACTAAATTAATTGTTCTAAACTAGTTTTAAAAGCCTTTAGTATTTATAAGTCCATTCATAAAGCATACAAAAAATAAAAAGGTCAATTTAAAAAAATATATTGAATTATAAAAAGCACAGTAGTTGTTATAATTAATACGTGTTTTGTCTTTGCCATGAAGACAGTACATAATATTTTACTGATTTTTAGCTTAAATGTCTATATAAAGGCTTAATTGGGTTAACTAGGCAAGTTATTGGACTACAGTGGTTTTGTCAAAGGGGCCTAAAAATATTGACCATAGCAGTATTTATATTTAAAATATATTTAAAATGTTTAATTCCAAACCAAGCTAAAAGATGACTGCTTCCCTCCAAACTGCCATCAGTCACTGTGGTTGACTGTATCTGTTGTATTGAGAGTGTTCAAGAGCTCCGGGAACAAATTTAGTGTAGTAATTTTTCTGGCTTTCTTTGTGAGTGCCATATCGTTTTATCAGCTAACAGTGGCTCTATAGATGTCAAATGTTGTCCATTACCCCATTCATACTCCACTCCAGGCCTAACACATCTATTAGGAGTTGCATTATATTATATGGCCACACGATGTTGCTATAAGAGTAGAAAGTGATCCCGGGCTTAAAGCAAATTGTAAATTCTGCCATCATTTTCACCTTCACGTCGGTCTTAAGAATATAACATGTCTTTATTTCCTCTGTGAAACACAAAAGGTGAGCTTTTTAACATTTTTATCGTTAAAAACTTTAGGTTTTTAGAAAGTATTAAGTTTTAATGTCGCGTGAGGACGTGTATTTTATTGTCTGAATGTTCACCTCATGTACACACAATGTAAATGCTGAAAGTTAATTTACGAAATTTTCACTTACAGCAACTTCCGTTTTAACGTTAGTCGGACACAAATCTTCATGGTGAGATAAAACAAAACAAAATAAACTCTTAATAATTTTCATAATAAATACCAAACAGTCATATTTTAATGTATTATTCAATTTTAATGTATTAGATTCTGATTTGAGACCTGTTGCACGATTGAATGGTTTTTACATGTCACCAGCAGAGATTCATACGAGCTATTACATATTTTATTAAAACCAAAACCAAAATTTCTTTTATCTCCACATAAACCATTAAATTATATTACTTTTTATTTTACTTTAGAAAAAATAATAATCTTTTTCCAGCTGGCATGGACCACCCATTGCCTTTATTTTGGCCATTGATTTATATTGTATTAAAACATCTTTGGGATTCCCTGCTAAAACAAACCAAAAAAAAAAAAAAGAAAAAACAAACAAAACAAAACAAAACAAAACAAAAAACGCTTAAATAGGCTAAGTTGGCTGGTTTTAGCTGGTTTAAGATGGACATAGCTAGTTTTGGTTGGTCTACCAGCCTGCCTAGGCTGGCCAAGCTGGTCTTAGCTGGTCATCTCACAGCCTAACCAGTTAATTCCAGGCTGGGAATGGCTTGGAAATCCCTCTTAAATTAGGCTGGTCGACCAGCTATAACCAGCTAGCCAGCTTGTTTTTTTTCAGCAGGGTTATTATTAGATAAAAGATGGAAAGTTGAAATAATAGTCTAATCTAACAACTTGATATAACGACTATTCTTCAACTACGGGCACTTTTAGCCTTGTGAAATTGAGGAAAAAAACTTGTTCAAAATTAATGTAACAGCCTCATAAGTTTAAACAATTTGTCTAGTTTTAAGATCTGTAAGAGAACAAACTTAAATAGGAAGAGAAACATTTTTTTCCATCGTGAACTGAACAAATGTCAATTCCACCACATCTCAATATACAGCTTTTATTTCAAAATGAAATAAATTATGCCAGTCAAACATTGTCTGAGATCATTTTTTGTATCTAGTTTAACCAATCTTTCCACAATATATATATATAATAATTATTATGCATTTGTCAATGAAATAAAAATGTTAAATTTACTCCAAAATGTAATATTAATTTTTTAAGAGTTTATAAAAAATAAATAAACTGAATGTATATATTAAATAGAGCATGATCTTTTACATTGTAAAAACACTTTTAATGTGTGATGAGAACTTTTAAAATATTTTTAAAAAGTATTTAAGGTGATGGAAATGACATTTCGACAGTTTATTGTGAAAAAAATAGCTTCACCGATTAGCCTTGAATTGACCAGCCTTTCATGTATACAAAACACTCTTATTTACCTTAATTTTGTTTGGTTTTTAAAAACACCTTTGAAGGTACAACATGTTTGGAAATGACGTTGAATAAATGTATTTCCTTATCAAGCAATATTTACCTTGATTTTTCTTCAAGTGTTGTCAATAAAAATGTAAATTCCCTCCATCTTGAACAAGTTCTCAGATGTCACTATTCATTTTCATAGAAACCACCTCAATAATCTTTCACACAAACTTTTTCCAAGCGACATTACAGTGTTGTGGTGGAATTAACACTGATACTGTGCGACAGCTATATTTTGTATTAAAAATTTATATTGATAATAGTCTCACATTAATAGCTATAAAATATTTAAATTATTTCACTAGTGCTTAATTAAGATACATTAATAGATACCAGATAAATAATATTTTAAAATGGTTTTTTTTCAATGTTTTCAAGTTTAAAACTCTGGGTGTGCGACAAGGTGAAAACAGTGATTTTGACACCTATAAGGCAGTTGAATAATATGACAAAAATAGATAATGGAAAGGTAGTAAAAATGTTTTAAGTAAGTTTTACTGTTAGTTTGACAAAGAAAGAGAAATTTAAACAAAATTATTTATTTTTGGATATACGATCAAAGGACATAAAAGTGCCCATAGTTGTAGAATTACCTATAAAGTAAATAAATATATACATAAATATGCCCATCACAGACTTGGTTTGTTTTGTAGGCCAACCGTTTTGTATCACCCTGGTTCCCTCATAGAAGCCCAAAATATCATTTTTCATTGCCCTCTGGGTTATTGCAGAAATCATATGAATTATATGAATCATATTTTGTATATATTATATATTATATTACACCATATTATATTGTTATATCATAATTTTAAATATTTATATGATTGAATATTATAATATCGTTGTTAAAAGCTAAGCGTTGGTTAGTAAATGAACATCAGGTTTCCGCGACTTCAACATCAAGTGAAAGTTCGGCCAAAACTGAGAATTCTGCCATCATAAACTCTCCCATGACCTGCTAGATTAATTTCTATTGAACACAAAAGAAGGTATTTTGAAGAATGTTGGAAACTTGTAACCAATGACTTCCATAGTGTTTGTTTTTCCTACTTTGGAAGTCAGTGGTGACAGGTTTACAACATTTTCAATAATTCAACAGAACAAAAAAACTCGAAAATAGTTTGGAACAAGTCAAGGCTGAGTAAATGATGACAGAATTTGTACTTCCTGCTAAAAAAATAATGAGTATATAAGATTACCTGTCCAGATTGATGTTTAATGTTCCTGACAGCTTCTGTAGTAAAATCTGACGTATTTTATGTCACATAATAAAACATAAAAATTAGCATAAGTAACTTAATTCTAGCTTTTGCATGCAAAATTATGACACCCTCCTTGCAGCCAATTAACAACAGAAAACCATATTGACAGCAAACACCATTAAAGCAACATTAATGTTTTCCATGTGAGCGAACGTCCTCGCTTAGCCCGAGTCAGATTACATGAATAATCTTTTGTTTGTTTGTTTGTTTTCAATCAAAGCTGCTTATTTTCTTACCACATTCCTGGAATGCTTAATCACGGCTCCAAACACATGTATGGAGTCAGGCCGGCCTCCTCCGTCACGGCTGTCCCTCGGGGTTTGACCAGGATTTGACTCCACGATTAGTGAGAGGTCAGGCGGCCCCTGCTGGCTCTTCATGTTCTGCTATGGAATCATACAGTGCTGCTCTATGGAGATAACAGGCAGCACAGGTAATTCCCTTCTTGTGAAAAAAAGTATTCTTAAAGGGACAGTTCACCCTCCAAAAAATGGGCTTACCCTTTACTTGATCCAAACCTGTTTGAGTTTCTTTCTTCGGTTAAAGAAACAGTTCACCCTAAAATGAAATAATACATTACTACCTTACTTGCCCTCAAGTAATTATAAACCTTTATAAATGTTGAACAGAAAAGAAGATATTTTGAAGAAACTTAAAACCAATGACATTCTTAGTTGGAAATACAAACACTATTAAAGTCAATGGTTACCGGTTTTCAACTTTCATCAAAATATCTTCTTGTGTGTTCAACAGAAGTAATAAACTCAAACAGGCTTGGAACAAGTGAAGGGTGAGTAAAGGATGACAGAATTTTCTTCTTTTTTGGGGTGAATTATCCCTTTAAACACCAAAGAAGACATTTTGAAGACTGTTGGAAACCTGTAACCACTGTAATTATGTAACAGGCTTATTCCAAAATAGATTAAATTCATTTATTTCCTCAAAATTCTACACACAATACCCCATAATGACAATGTAAATTTTTTTTTTATTAATGGTTGCAAATGTATATATTAAAAAAAAAACTGAAACATCACATGTACATAAGTATTGCCTTGAAGCTCTAAATTGAGCCCAGGTACATTCTGTTTCCACTGATTATTCTTGAGATGTTTCAGCAGCTTAATTGGAGTTCACCTGTGTAATTTCAGTTGATTGGACATGATTTGAAAAGGCATACACCTGTCTATATAAGGTCCCAGGGTTGACAGTGCATGTCAACGCACAAACCAACCATAAAGACAAAGAAATTGTCTGGGGGCACAAGGCTGGGGAAGGTTACAGAAACATTTCTGCTGCTCTGAAAGTTCCAATAAGCGCAGTGGCCTCCATCATCTGTAAGTTAAAGATGTTTGGAACCGCCAGGACTCTTCCTAGAGCTGGGTGATCGGGGGAGATGGGCCTTAGTCGGGGAGGTGATCAATAACCCGATGGTCACTCTATGTGAGCTCCAGCGTTCCTCTGTGGAGAGAGGAGAACCTTACAGAAGGACAACCATCTGTGCAGCAATCCACCAATCAGGCCTGTATGGTAAAGTAGGCAGACGGAAGCCACTCCCCGCCTGAAATTTGCCAAAAGGCATCTGAAGGACTCTCAGACCATAAGAAAGAAAATTCTCTGGTCCTATGTGACTAAACTGAACTCTTTGGAGTGAATGCCAGGCGTTACGTTTGGAGAAAACCAGGCACCGCTCATCACCAGGCTAATGCCATCCCTACAATGAAGCATGGTGGTGGCAACATCATGCTGTGGAGATGTTTTTCAGCAGCAGGAACTGGAAGACTAGTCAGGATAGAGGGAAAGATGAATGCAGCAATGTACAGAGACATCCTGAATGAAAACCTGCTTCAGAGTGCTCTTGACCTCAGACTGGGGTGACGGTTCATCCTCCAGCAGGACAATGACCCAAAGCACAACGCCAAAATATCAATGGAGTGGCTTCACAACAACTTGGTGAATGTCCTTGAGTGGCCCAGCCAGAGCCCAGATCTAAATCCTATTGAACTTTTCTGGAGAGATCTGAAAATGGCTGTACACTGTTGCGTCCCATCCAACCTGATAAAGCTTGAGAGGTACTGCAAAGAGGAATGTTCACATTTCATATTTAATGAAGCACTAGGCTGAACAATAAATTGTTTGAGCCTTGATATCACAATGTCTCTATCCGCAATAGTCACATCGCAAGATTAGATGATTTATCAAAGATTTAAAGATATTATTGAATATTATCTTAGTTTTATTGCATACAATTATTTATGACCATGTTTTTTATGCTTGATTGTTCAGTTTTCATATTTTAATACTGTTAGACTCCCCAGAAAACCAAAAAGCACCGCTCATTTAACTTTTATTTTTGCTCTGTCGTATTTATATACACTTGTTGTAATTTATTTTATTTTATACTGATGCACTGCAGAGAAAAAGACTTGATCACCCCAGTCTATATCAGATTTTTCCAACATCGTGCAGTCCTACTTATTAGGGTTCTTTAAACCTTTAAAGCATATCAAAAAAACTTGAAGAAAATATAATTTTAATAAAAAAATAAAAGGTTTCTAATGTGTCCTTAAAAAGACAGTTCTTTCATGCTCATATTTCTTAAATGTCAAATTCAGTTGTACTTTTTTACTGTACTTATTTGTGCCATACTAAGTTAAATAGACCATTTCAATGTGGTGATGTCACATTTCCTGCTAGTTATCAAACTATTTTAGAACCGTAACAAGAGAAAATTCAGTCATAACCTAATGTCAAAGCAGCTATGATAACAGTATTTATCAATATGTGTCCCTTTTTGGATTCTCAAAAGCACTGCATTGATATTTATGTATTTGTTTTCATCCAAAACAGAGACTGAGTTTTCTTTCACATCTGCTTGGACTTGGATAGATGGAAACACACTAAATCATGTCCACGTTCCTGGTCCTGGTGAGTATCCTAATAAACAGTCATGTCTTAAAGGCACAGTATGTAATTTTCACCACTAGAGGGCGCATATTCACAACAAACAAATGGATATTTTGATGATGCCGTGACTGAAAAATCAAGGCAGTTTTAGTCTCTTATTGCATCATACAGGACTCAAGTTTATGTGTTGAATGCAAGAGAAGATACAGGGTGATTAAAAAAAAAAAACTTTAAAAATCTGTATTTGATCAAAGAAACATGGTGGGACATTGGGTAAATAATAAATGTGAAGAGTATTTACAAGTTTTTTTTTTAGTAGAAAACAAGTTCATAAATGTTCAATATAACCCCCCCCCCCCAGAGTCACATCAATTTGAAAGTTGTGGTATTCTTTTTGAATCACCCTGTGTTTTGAAAACGTTGAAATCAGTAACCATTGACTTCCATTTTCTTTCATACTATGGAAGTCAATGGTTACAGGTTGTCAGCTTTCTGCAAAATATCTACTTTCAGTGTTCAACAAAAGAAAACCACCCATAAAGGTTTGGAACCCACTTAAGGTCAGTAAATAGTTGGTACATTTTTATTTTTGGGTGAACTATCCCTTTAGCTTGTTTTAAAGTAATGAATGGAAAGCAAATTTGTAATATACATACATAAGTCTTGTCGCCTACGCAAGGAATAAATAACAAATGATAACTTGACTTCTAGTTGATCGTTTGGTATAAGAAGTGGCTTATACTGTATGAAAGGCAAAGACCTCTAGATTAATCCTATTTTACCAAAATAAAATACAATTATGCCTTGATTTTTAATTATTTGATTGGGACAGTAAGGTCTGACTTGGCTTAGACAAAAGTCTTGCCACTTAACAGAAATAATGTACAGTATAGAATATAAAGTGATGGTGCAGTGGAAAAAGAATTAATATTGTGTTTGACTCCCATGAACTTGGACGACTGCATCCATACATCTCTGCAATGACTCAAATCACTTATTAATAAAGTCATTTGGAATGGCAAAGAAAGCGTTCTTGGCGGACTCCCAGAGTTCATCAAGATCATTTGGATTCATCTTTAATGCCTCCTTCTTCATCTTACGCGATACATGCTCTCTAATGTTCATGTCTGGTGACTGGGCTGGCCAATCCTGGAGCACCTTGACCTTTCTTTCAGAAGCTTTGGTGTGGAGGCCGAAGTATGAGGAGCGCTGCCTTGCTGAAGAATTTGCCCTCTTTTGTGGTTTGTAATGTAATGGGTGACACAAATGTCTATACCTCAGGCTGTTGATGTTGTCATCCAACCAAATCTCAACGCCATTTGACGTCATTATTGGACATCAAAATAGCATTGTCCTTAGATGCTGACTAGACATTGAATTTTGGTGACCTGACTTCATGAGCTAAATCTAACCAAATATTAACGTCTAATGATGTTACAGATTTACATTGTGTGGACGTTACCACTATGACGTCTAACAGACATTGGATTTTGGTTGCCATACCTGACGAATAAACGTCAGTATTTGACGTCAATATGACGTTGGTTTAAGATGTTGGCTTGATGTTAGATTTTGGTCACTTTCCAACACAACCTAAAATTAACCAAATAATAACACCATTTGACGACCTTGTCCTTAGATGCTGGCTATATATATATATATATATATATATATATATATATATATATATATATATATATATATATATATATATATATATATATATATATATATATATAATGTGTATATATATATATATATATATATATATATATGTATATATATATGTATATATATATATATATATATATATATATATATATATATATATATATATATATATATATATATATATATACATACATACATACATACATGTATGTATGTATGTATGTTTGTATATATATATATATATATATATATATATATATATATATATATATATATATATATAAGTATAGATATATATATATAAATCTTATTACGTTATGTGCCCGCTGGGGACATTGAAGTGTGTTTTAGTTTATCATCAATGCTTAAGTACGTAACTACATTTCAAAAACATTGAACTTAAGTCCTATTTTTGTAGGTCAAATTCCCTAAAGTAATTGCATTTAATATAAATTTCATCTACTATACATTTTTTATTTAACAGCAAAGCCCATGCAATTGATCAAAAACAAACATTAAGTTGACACAAATACAACTAGACTCTGTAATAAATAGTCTGTTTAAAAGTAAAACCAAATGTACTTTCTTCTCTGTGGTTTAAAACTAAGGTCTTTATGATTTAAGGCTGTGCATTTAGTCACAATCATAACCTCATTGTGCCCAGCTAGATATTATCTGCATGGGAACTGCAGTTGCATGCTAATATCACTTATGGAGAGACATTAGTGATCGCCTGCAGAATTTGCTGGCATATCAGCAAGAAAGACAGTTTAGTTTACCGCCCATCAAGCGGAAGACTTATGCCATGCGGTTGCATAAGACAAACAATATGTGGCAAAAGTTTACAGCTATCTGCTCTCTGCGGGTGTTTGAACTCGTGCGGCGCTCATACACACACACACACCAAAACAGAAGTTCATAAACGGGTTCAGGAAGAGGTCAGTCGCACACTTACCACGCATTGCACCATTAACTAAATGTTTCCTTAATTGTTTGAATTATATGGTAGTTGTGTCCCCCTTTCCCCAGCCCCCGCCCCATCGCTAATCCTCATGACCCCTCAAAGGCCGCTCAGGTGGATATGTGTGTGTGTGTGTGTGTGGAGGGGAGGAGCGATGTCTGCTCTGACCCATGGCTGAACTTTGCAGAGATTTCCTGTTGCTGCTGTAGACAGAGTGTGTTGTGCCGTGGAGAGGTGCAGATGGCACGATCTGTCCTTCTATTTGCCCATTCCCTCGCTTCGGAGCCTCCATTAGATCTCCGCGCATCATCAGATTTACTGTTATTGTCAGCCACTGGTTTTCACACTTCTTATTTGTTTGGAGTGAATATGTCAGTGCTGCAAATAGGCAGGATGGTGTTGGGAGGTCAGATGTTCCTACAAATTGTTTTTCTGGTGCAATAATAGTCCATGTTTAGAGCCTATTGGTGCTAATTTGCCAGCAGCTAGCTCTCTGCAACTCTCACATGGTCGCCCACTGAAGCTAAGCAGGGCTGCGCCCGGTCAGTACCTGGATGGGAGACCACATGGGAAAGCTAGGTTGCTGCCTGAAGTGGTGTTAGTGAGGCCAGCAGGGGGTGCCCAACCTGCGGTCTGTGTGGGTCCTAATGCCCCAGTATAGTGACAGGGACGCTATACTGCTCAGTGAGCGCCGTCTTTCGGATGAGACGTTAAACCGAGGTCCAGACTCTCTGTGGTCGTTAAAAATCCAAGGATGTCCTTCGAAAAGAGTAGGGGTTTAACCCTGGCATCCTGGCCAAATCTGCCCACTGGCCTCTGTACATCATGGCCTCCTAAACATCCCCATATTCAATTGGCTTCATCACTCTGTCTCCTCTTCACCAATCAGCTGGTGTGTGGTGTGCTGTCTGGCGCAAAATGGCTGCCGTCGCGTCATCTAGGTGGATGCTGCACACTGGTGGTGGATGAGGAGATTCCCCACCACTGTGTAAAGCGCTTTGAGTGCCGAGAAAAGCGCTATATAAATGTAAGGAGTTATTATTATTATTATTATTAATTTTATGTTTCAGGTACATAGACTGTAAAAATGGTTTCATATGGTTATGGTCAATTCAATTTATTCAATTCACCTATAGGGGCAAATACGTTGCTCATAGGATGTTTTGTTGTAATTTTGAGATGAAAAAATCCACTAGAGGGCGCCCTTTACATATTTGGAAATGTAAAATACATTGCTTGGAGTACATTTTGTTGCGCTTTTTAGATGCAAAATCATCCCGAGGGTGCTTTCTACATTTTTTTAAATCTTTGGACTTGTGGGGGAAACCGGAGAACCCGGAGGAAGCCCACGTGAACTAGAGGAAAACATGCAAACGCCAGCAGACCCAGCCAGGACTCGAAAGTTAGCTTTACTTTTTTAAGTAAAGCTCACTGATCAATTTTACAATGTAATTGTAAATTTTCCACATTTTAGTCGAGATTAACTGCCATAAAAATGTCACCATACAAAACATTAATTAATAATAATCAAAATAATCATTATAGTCCAGGAACAAAGGCAGCTTTTTGTATATTCATGACTGATTATTAAAAATGATGGAGAAAGACAAAGCACTGTAAAAAATCCTGGGTTCCACACAATTCATTCATGTTGTCCCAACAGAAATTGATTGTTAACTTAATCGTTTTTACAAATTTAAGTGAATTGAACATAAAACAATGAAGTTGTCCCCTCAAAAATAATGTACAAATTGTGTTGTTTTAACTCATTTTAAATAAGTAATTAGAACAAGGCATTTTTTGAGAATTTTGTAAAACTGCATTTAGTAAAACTGCTGCATGTCAGCCTTGTTCTTCTGTGCCGGCTGGGTTATTGTGAATGAACATGCACTGGGACAGGCCATGCAAAGTAGTTAGCAGTGACTAAGCAAACAGAGCTGCCCTTCAAAGTGAGAGGAAGCATCATAAATCCAGCCTGGCGACAGGAGACAGTGTACCTCCTCAGCTCCTGCAAACCGCTGCTCCGCCTCAGCCGTTCTCCATACAAACAGCCCAGCAGCAGCCTGCCTAATATCCCAGCAGGATTGAGCACAGGTGAAACAGCCAAACGCACTTTTCCCCTGATACCCAATTTTGCAGGTCTTCATTTATTCCACTTCTCCATTTATCCAAATGATAAGCTGATGCTGAGATGGCAAACTGCTGGATTCTACACGTCCTACGACAAGCGTGAAATCTGGACTGGTTTTGTTGCTTAATGAGAGCAATCCACGTCTAGCCAAATGGAGGCATTTTGCACACTTCCCATTCTCGTTGGCTCTCTCTTACACACATGCACACACACACACACACACACGCAGCTGTTCGTAGCCTGATGGCCACCAATAAACAAGAAAAGTTCACATTCCCAAAGGCGGCGGGGTCAGGACCTCAAAATAAAACGGACAAATCTGATTGTGGAATCAGCACGTGTCGCCAGGCCGGGGTTGAAGGGGGGTAAGGGTAAGTCGAGGACAGAGGCGAGCGAGAGAGAGAGAAGGCAATACTGCCACCCTCTGTGTTTGACTTTATGAGAGTTTTCCTGTGGTTGGCCCTTCACCGACCTTGTGCTGCTTCACCTGTGTTGTGTTTTCTCACATCTACACACGTGCTAATGACCTGAAAGTGACCACTGCAAAGGGATGTATTCGGATTGTGCTAGACAGTGATCAAAATACTGTTAGTCTTTCCTAATAATGTCAATAATATAAGATAGCTCACATTTTTTGCAAAATGTGAAATGGATTGCTCCGAATACATTTTGTTGCACTTTTTAGATGCAAAATCCACTAGAGGGCGCTTTCTAAATTTTTTGCGTGATATAAAACATTGCTCAAAGTATGTTTCATTGCACTTTTTAGATGATAATTCCATCAGAGAGCGCTTTCTACATTTTTGGAAAATGTAAAAATACATTTCTCGTAGTAGATTTTGTTGCACTTTTTAGATGTAAAATCCACTAGAGGGTGATTTCTATAGTGTAAGTTTTATCTAGTTATGAGAATAATATAGCCTACATTTTTTTGGCATGTAAAATTTATTGGTCGGAGGACATTTTGTTGCACTTTTTAGATGCAAAATCCACTAGAGGACCCATTTACATTTTTGTGAAATAGAAAATACATTGCTTTAAGTGTTTCGTTGCACTTTTTAGATGTAAAATCCGCTAGATAGCACTTTCTGAATTTTTGCGTAGTATAAAACATTGCTCTGAGTACGTTTCATTGCACTCTTTAGATGAAAAATCCACTAGAGGGCGCTTTATACATTTTTGTGAAATATAAAGTACATTGTTTAGAGCAGGTTTCATTGCACTGTTTAGATGAGAAATCCACTAGAGGGCGCTTTCTACATTTTTGTGAAATATAAAGTACATTGTTTAGAGCAGGTTTCATTGCACTTTTTAGATGAGAAATCCACTAGAGGGCACTTTCTACATTTCAAATGCACTAATGGGTGCTTTCTACATTTTTGGTAAATGTAAAATACATTGCTTTGGAGTATGTTTTGTTGCACTTTTAGATGTGAAAATCCACAAGATGGCGCTTTCTACATTTTTTAAATGTAAAATACATTGATCAAAGTATGTTTCATTGCACTTTTTAGTTTCAAATTCCACTAGAAGGCACTTTCTACATTTTTGCGTAGTATAAAACATTGCTCTGAGTACTTTCCGTTGCACTTTTTATATGATTAATCCACTAGAGGGCGCTTTCCACATTTCAAATGCACTAATGTGTGCTTTCTACATTTTTGGTAAATGTAAAATACATTGCTTGGAATATGTTTTGTTGCACTTTTAGATGTGAAAATCCACAAGATGGCGCTTTTTTACATTTTTTGAAATGTAAAATACATTTATCAAAGTATGTTTCGTTGCACTTTTTAGATGATAAATCCACTAGAGGGCGCTTTCTACATTTTTGTGAAATGTAAAGTACATTGCTGCACTTTTAGATGTGAAATCCACTAGAGGACGCTTTTCACATTTTTGCAAAATGTAAAATAATTCGCTCAGAGCAGGTTTAATTGCATTTTTTAGATGCAAAATCTACTAGAGGGCGCTGTCTACTCTTGTAAAATGTAAAATACATTGCTCAGAGGAAAACTAAAAAAATACTAGAGGGCGCTTTCTACATTTTTTGATAAATATAAAATTCATTGCTCGTAGTACTTTTTTTGCACTTTTTAGATGTGAAAAACCACAAGAGGGCGCCTTCTACATGTTTTGAAATGTAAAATACATTGATCAAAGTATGTTTAATTGCACATTTTAGATGCAAATTCCACTTTCTAGATTCGAAATCCACTAATGGGTGCTTTCTACATTTTTGCTAAATGTAAAATGTATTGCTTGAAGTAGGTTTGTTGAACTTTTTAGATGATAAACCCACAAGTGGGCGCTTCATACATTTTTGTATGATGTAAAATACATTGCTTGAGTACGTTTTATTGCACTTTTTAGATGAGAAATCCATTACCATGAAATCCAGGGAACTTTGTTGATTTTTGCAAAATGTACTGTAAAATACTTTGCTCAGCGTACATTTCGTCTCACTTTTTAGATGCAAATTCCACTGTAGGACACATTTGACGGAGTACGTTTGGTTGCACTTTTAAGATGTGAAACCCACTAAAGGTTGATTTCTGCATGCAAAATCCTGTGGGCTCTTTCTACATTTTTGCAAAATGTAAAATATATTGCTCAATGTATGTTTCGTTGCGCTTTTTAGATGCAAAAATCACCAGAAGGAGCTTTCTACATTTTTCCAAAATGTAAAATATCTTGCTTAAAGTATGTTCTGTTGCACTTTTTAGATGCAAAATCCATAAGAGGCCACTTTTTTGCATTTTTTGCGAAGTGAAAAATAAATTGCAGGACGTTTTGCTAAACTTTTTAGATGTGAAATCCACTAGAGGGCGCTTTTTTGTGAAATGTAAAAATCATTGCTCAGAGTACGTTTTGTTGCACTGTGTTAATAAGAAATTCAAACCCGCCTACCACTGCGCTAAACTGTTCTCTGGTATTTTCTAATACAAACGTGGGAGAAAAGTTACCACATAGTTGCTTTTTAAGTCTATTTTTTATTACTTTTACCTTTTTTTGTGAAACCAAGTAGAACATTGTATAAAGTGAACTATACCAAGCCAACTGAGCACACCAGAAACATTTTTCATATTGTAATAGGTGATTATATTTAATTACAAATCATAGACATTTTTAAGTTGTGGTATTTATTTGGTGTTGCTTTATTTGTCAATAATATGTCCCTGTAAATATCATTTGTGTGAAACTGAACAAAAGTTGTTGATTTACCGCTCTGTAGCATTCATTTTACCTACACTTAAACGTATGTTGAAGTATGTTTTTGCGGTGTCACAGAAATGTAGGCTGAAGCACGTGTTTACTGTGTTGGCATAATATGAATAACCAAAGGGGTATGTGTTCATGCTGCTATCATTAGTCTTCGAATCTGATTTATTACTTAGATTACTCCGATTTTGTTGCCACTATCTGATTTCAGTGTGAACTGATCATGACCCTGAACTGACTTGCATGTGCAAAGTAATGATAACGACGGCACGCAGCACACTCATAAGGAAGTAAACACAGAAATCACTGAGGTCAGCGCTTATATATTCACACCGTAATAATGCAGGGTTACACACAATTCATTCATGTTGTCCCAACACAATCGATTAACTTAACCAACTAAAACGCATTGAACATAAAAACATTTAAAATCTAAAGAATTGTGTTACTTCAGCTTATGGTAAATAAGTTTGAGCAAGCAGCAAAATCATTTTTCTGAGTGTACTTTATTTATAAAGCAATGTATCGAGGTTTTGTTTTTAAAATCCTTTAGTTAAACTTCATTTAAACCCTTTCATGACCCTCAGGCATGTTTTTCACGTGACCCACCAGCTCTAATGACCTATGTATATATCATATTTTGTTTCTTTTGCTTTTTTAACACTTAATAATAATCATATTATTTGTTATATGATGGCTAATGGGTGCCGCTGTTGTTGCTAGAACACTGAAAAAAAATTCTCAGAAATGATTCCTTGGATTTACTTATTTTTTTACGTTAAATGTCTGTAATTAATTTATTTGGGCTGAATTTAAACAAACAAATTAAGAATAATTTTATTAAATTTAGATTGTTTGTTTAAATTCAACACAAATAAATTGTTTTCAACCGTTTTGCAGTCATCATTTTTTTCAGTGAAGGGATACAGCTGTGATCGAAAGTCAACGAGAAGTATTTGTATCATTTATTGCATTACACATAAATTTATTTGTGTCTATCGCTTACCAAACCCTTACAGTAATGTAAAAATATTAATTGTTTGTCACAAAAAGTATGCTATATTGATGTGATAAGCTAATAAGCTGTCTCCCATCTAGACCAGTGGTGGGCAAACTTTTTAGACCCGAGTTTTGCAAACCAAGTGAAGGGCCACATGTCAAATCCTTTAAAAAAACTTTTATTTATAGTGGCAGTATACATGGAACATGTAATATCGGACAGAAACATGTCACATTAACATAAAACAGATTTTTTTTTTTATAGTATTATTGAGTCAAATTTGCAAGTCAAATGAATTTGCACTGCTATTTATATTTACCATCAATTCACAATCATAATAAAACAATAATATAATCCCTTATAAAATATAATGATAATAATGTAACAATTTTTACAATGGAGAATAGAAAAGATATTGTCTGATAGAAAAAGTCCCATTTTAGACATTTAAAATAATTCCTAAAAATGACTATTCAGTCAAATTTACAATAATCTAATTTACACTGCTTTTACAATATACAGATCAGTCATCATAAAACGTGATAAAACACCAAATCTTTGATAAAAGAACTTTTTAAAGGGGATGTATGCATGGAAAATATATTCTATGACAAAAATTAGCACATTTAACCAGCAAATATTATATAATATGAGTCAAATTCACAACAATCTCATTTTAGCTTTTATTAAAATGCTTATATCAATCATAAAAACAAGATAACTAAAGTAAACTAAAGAAGAATCTTAGTCTTTGTTATTCCAAGTCGTGTTATTATGAGTGTGTTAATGTAAACATTCATTCATTCATTGATTTTCTTGTCGGCTTAGTCCCTTTATTAATCTTGGGTCGCCACAGCTATATGAACCGCCAACTTATCCAGCACGTTTTTACGCAGCAAATGCCTTTCCAGCAGCAACCCATCTCTGGGATACATCCACACACTCATTCATACACACACTCATACACTACAGACAATTTAACCTACCCAATTCACCTGTACCGCAGGTCTTTGGACTGTGGGGGAAACCGGAGCACCTGAAGGAAACCCATGCAAACTCCACACAGAAACGCCAACTGAGCCAAGTCTCGAACCAGCAACCTTCTTGCTGTGAGGCGACAGCACTACCTACTGCGCCACTGAGTCGCCTGTTAATGTGCCTTTATATGAGCCTTTATATGAGCCTGAAAATAAAGTTATATTAATATCAACAGCAACACTCTCGCAAAATACCCAGCTGATTCAGTCATTGCCTAACAACATTAAAAAAAAACTCACTGTGCTCCTTTTTTTGTTGTTAACAAAAAGGCAGTGCGGTGCACCTCACGTTTTTGGAACGTAAATGCACGTTCGGTGTGATCGTCCCCTTAGGTTGTTGTCTTTAAAAACAGCAATGCTTTCTTGGCATATTAGACCTACCGCTTTCTGTCCGATTTTGGTGAAGAAGTATTTTGTTGTCCATTCTTCTTTAAACACATGACATTGAGTGTCATATTTTTTTTGCCCAATTCATTTTCAGTCATTAACATTCGAGTGCATTTTAATATCCAAGATTGTGTTCTAATTTTACTGGTTGCACTAACTATACCGCATGCAATACTGCCATCAAATAGCGTTCAATGGTATTGCATCATTAATTTATGAATTGTGAAACCAAACCGTTACTCAGAAATAGCAATTTAAAAACTCCCTCGTGGGCCTGAGGAAAATGTTCTGTAGTTTGCCCACCTCTGATCTAGACTGTAGACTAAAAGTCTAGATGGGATGGAATACAGTTTAGGATACTCCCGTCGGTTTAGCATAATTTTTGTGACACTTTACAACAAATAATATTTTTATTTAACATGAAGGTTGGGTTTATGGTAAGGGTAGATGCTAATGAAGTACAATTAATGTGTGATTGAATTAATAATATAAATACTTTTCGTTAAGTTCCGATCACAGCTGTATCCCTTTTAGCAACAACCACAGGGGAGATCCTAGTTGCTGGATTTATGTCATGTTCATTCATTATATTCTTCCAAAATACATGAACGTAAGCAACTGTTTATCTGGGAGAGTAATAGAGATAATATTCTAGTAACATAAACAGTGTGTATCTTACATGAACCAAGCACATCGTCCAGTTATATCAAAAAATAATTATTATTGCCACCTCCATAAGCATCTACGTGTATTTTACAAACCTTAAATGGTATGTTTTGCTTGTAGTTGTGTGTATTTGAATGTCTACAACCTAAAATCAATGTTTTTGTTTATATGCATGGATAAATTGTGATTTAAGATAAGCGCCTCAGTGTGCACCATCAGATTTAAATTTTAGCAGTTGATAACATGCGCTCTGAACGTTCTAATCACACTCAAAAAAAAAATTTGTTGAATGAATATGATTTAATCGTGGCACCCTTTATGCGTCTAATCCAATCAAGTAAACCTGAACTGCTTTGAACATGTTGTATGAACACAAAGCACATTTGTAGATAAAACATGGCTTCAATATGTCAGTCTAACTTCTTTGCAACTAATTGACTCAAAATGTTTGTATTGTGTTATTCTAATTAAAATGATTCTAATTTACTCAATGTAACACTAAAGCTTTACTTTAACAAAATTATGTCTTGTTAAATCAGCTAGTAAATTTCTTGTTCAATATTGTTGTTTAAATTCATTCAGTCATTTTCTTGTCAGCTTAGTCCCTTTATTAATCCGGGGTCACCACAGCAGAATAAACCGCCAACTTATCCAGCAAGTTTTTTTACGCAGCGGATGCCCTTCCAGCCGCAACCCATCTGGGAAACATTCACACACACACACTCATATACTATGGACAATTTAGCTTACCCAATTTACCTGTACCACATGTCTTTGGACTGTGGGGGAAACCAGCGGAAAACCCAGAGGAAACCCACGCGAAGGCAGGGAGAACATGCAAACTCCACACAGAAACGCCAACTGAGCCGAGGTTCAAACCAGCGACCTTCTTGCTGTGAGGCGAACGTGCTACCCACTGCGCCACTGCCTCGCCCTGTTGTTTAAATTAAATTTTTTAAATGACAATACTATGAAGCAAGATTTAAAATTAAGTAATTCAACACAAAAAGGACAGAAAACATGTTTATATATATATATATATATATATATATATATATATATATATATATATATATATATATATATATATATATATATATATATATATATATATATATATATATATTTTTTTTTTTTTTTTATTATAGCCTTTAGCAGGCACCAATCACATTTAAACAAATTTCTTCTTTAATATTCTGATACAAAATGTTATATAATATCCAAAATTTTAATATGTAATATAAAATGTATAAGAAACATTTAGCCAACAAAATAACCTTGGCTCTTAAGAAAACTGATCTCCAAGCAATACCTGTAGGACGTTAACATCATTTTTTTTTACCAATTGAGTTTAAACAGCTTTCTTCACTTTGGTACTCCTATTCAAAATGTAAAAGTATAAAATGTATAGGAAACATATAGCCAACAACATAACATGCATAACATTCAAGCTCTTGGGAAAACCAATTCCCAAACTGTGCTACGGTACGGTGATACTTCTTCTTGTTGTTTTCGTATGGTGACATTCAAACGCACTACCGCCACCTACTGATATGCGTGAAGTGACTCTCCAGAGTGAGAGTTGTCGATTTGAAGCGTCTCAGTCTCATTGAATCAACATGTTCTGATCAAATTCACTTGATTATTTCTTGATTCAGTTTCAAATAACATGAATTAATCATTTAACATACGTAAACTTGATTTGTTCTTTTCAATCTGACAAATTTTTATTTTGTAAATCCAATACATGCCTAGTTGATTTTTTTGAGTGTGTGATTTTACGTGTGAAAGGGTTAACGTACAATTCTTGCTTTTAACAAACCAATAACTATGACTTTTTGCTCAATAAACTCTTAATTTTACTGCTTATTAACAGTTATTATGGTAGTAGTTAGGTTTGGGTATTGGGTTGGACTATAGCGATGTAGAATGCAGAATATATAAATAGAAATAAAAAGTCAGTTTTTTAATAATAGGCAGATAATAGGTCGCTAATTAATAGTGAGAATTAGTTCTTAAACCTAAAGTGCCAACAATATTTCCAATATAGACAATAAGTTTAGCTTTATATAGATAATATATAGAGGAGGCTTGAGTGTGTTGTTGGTCTTATGCTCAGAAACTTAACACGTCAGGGATGCATCTTTCCCCCTCCACCTCCCGCTGAACTCCCGGCTCACTGCTTGACCTGATGTTATCAGTCGCTTTCACACTTGGTGCCGCTTCTGGTTGTAATTACACCGTGTAATGGAGCATCCTGTCAGCGCGTCTCAAACGCCGCTGGGGCTCTTATCTCTCTGGCTAAGCATCTGCCGGGGCTCACCAGAGAGATCTGCCAGGACAGTTGCGCAAAGACAGAGGCCGCCAGACAACTGCTCTGCATGTTGTCCATTTGGCAGGTGGTGTTCGGTCCACTGCTGCAGGTGCAAGGACTGAATTTTTGAAATTGCTCAAATGATAACATTAGCTCAGGTATTATGTAAACCACAGTTTTAGCGTGGCTGCTAAAGTGTTTTGGAGGCACAATGCAGATTTAAAGCGATAGTTCTCCCAAACATGAATATTCTGCCATCATCCAGTCACTTGTTTCTTTAGTCTGTTAAATAATAAAAAAGATTTTCTGAAGATTGTTGGAAAGCTGCAGCCATTGACTTACAAAGTATTCCATAGTATTTTTATTTCTACTATGTATAGTGCCAAAATTCTTCTGAATATCTTATTTTTTGTTTAACTGAGTGGCTCAGCAGTTCACACTGTCGCCTCACAGCAAGAAGATCACTGGTTCTAGCTGGGCCAGTTGGCATTTCTGTATGAAGTTTGCATGTTCTCCCCATGTTCGCTTGGGTTTTCTCCGGGTGCTCCGGTTTCCCCCACAGTCCAAAGATATGCACTATAGGTGAATTGAATACACTAAGTTGTCTGTAGTGTATAAGTGCATGTGTGAATGAGTGTGCATGGGTTTTTCAGTACTGGGTTGCAGCTGGAAGGGCATCCGCTGCAAAAAACATATGCTGGAATAGTTGCCGTTCATTCCACTGTTGCGACTTCTGAAATGAACGAATGAATGAATGAATGTTCAACAGAAGATAGAAATTCATAAAAGTGAGTAAATGGGTGAATTTTTGGGTGATCAATTCCTTCAAGGCATTGTCTAAGGTATTGCTTATGTGGTTTCAGTCATTTCTAGGTAACTGCATACCAATTCAAGTAAATAATAAGAATAAAAACATGGTTCTGTTTACATCTAGTACAGGGTTTCCACTCTTCTTGAAAATACTTAAAAGTGTTTGAATTTCAGACTTAAGGATTCAAGGCCTGGGATGTGTTTAAAAACAAACGCAGGTCTTTGAAAGGGCTTGAATTAAATTGTATGTATGGTTTTGTTTTGACATTTGTACTAAATTGTCTAAAGCAGAACAAAAAACTAAGAACTTCATTCATTCATTCATTTTCTTGTCGACTTAGTCCCTTTATTAATCCGAGGTCGCCACAGCGGAATGAACAGCCAACTTATCCAGCAAGTTTTTACGCAGAGGATGCCCTTCCAGCCACAACCCATCTTTGGAAAACATCCACATTCACACACACACACATTCACCACATACAATTAGCCTGCCCAATTCACCTGTACCACATGTCTTTGGACTGTTGGGGAAACCGGAGCACCCGGAGGAAACCCAAGCGAACGCAGGGAGAACATGCAAACTCCACACAGAAATGCCAATTGAGCCAAGGCTTGAACCAGGGACCTTCTTGCTGTGAGGCGACAGCACTACCTACTGTGCCACTGCTTCGCCCAAAACTAAGAACTTGTCAAATAAAATTTTTAAAATTTAAATCTTGTACAATATTACTGACATATAATGAACATTTCATCAATATTTTAGAAACTGATTTCAAATATCAATCATCAATTGATATATCATGATTTTTCAACAAATTTAATTTAAAAGTCCTTAAAAGTCTTACATTTCAAAAACAAAACTTTAGGCCTTAAGAAGTCTTAAATTCCCATAAATACTGTGTAATAGGTCTTAAATCTTTTTAAACTGGTATTAACTTTTAAAAGACCCATCCAATCACCAACAATCCATCCTTAATTATTGTTTTATATATACATATTTCAGCTTTTTATTGCAAAGAGATACAATTCTCAACACCTGTTAGACGTTTTTACAATTAATTATCTTATTTAATTCCCTAATCACGAAAAAGAAAATGAAAAGCAAATACACAATTCCTCATGATAATAACAGCAATATATTTCTTTACACGATCTTCCATTTACACAAAACCTATTTGCAGAAGTAGGGGTGAGTGGACATAATATTTATAAACAGGCTTGAAACGTAAGGTTTTGTAACAGAAGGTTGAATAGGAGTTATACTCAATTAATTTGGACAAAAAGCAAACAAATCTATATTTTTGTAGTTTTCTTCATAATAAAGATTCTTTTGACTGCTAAACTTGTCATTAAAAAAGAAACACGTTGAAATAAAAGTGTATAAAACTAGATACATTAAGATATGTGGTTAAGAAATAACTACATTTGATTGTTTTTCCCATTTCTTTTGACCCAACCGGGCTATCACAAAAAATTCTTAGGGCTCTATTTTGATGGTCCATGTGCAAAGTGCAAAACGCAGGGCTCAAACGCTTTCAGGGCGTGTCAGAATGCATTTTTGCTAATATAAGGACGGAAAAATCTGCTTTGCGCCGTGGCGCATGGTCAAAAAGGATTGAGTTAATTTTCTTAATGAGTTATAGGTGTGTTTTGGGAATAAACCAATTAGAGTCTCATCTCCCATTCCCTTTAAGAGCCAGTTGTGTCACGCTATAATCACATTTGCTGACTGCATGACGTAAAGTAAGTCTAAGTGGAAAAAAAGAGCATTTCACTAGCAAGAAAACAGTTCAACAGAGCATCTACAGCACAAGAATGAGAGATAAATTACCTACTTTCACTTTCGATCTTGTGGACAGGGAAACCTTTACGCACAGTCATCAATTAGCCTATAAATAATTAATTTTGTTTGGTAAGCACAAAGATTTGTTCAAAACTATTTCTAAATTCAGTTCTAATTTCCAGCAAACAAATAAATGAACAATAATAACAAAGTGTGCTCAAAATACTGAGATATATCCTAAAACACATGCTGTGCCCCATATGGTATAAAACCTGACAGGTGGACAAATCTAAGATTGTTTTTAATAAAACAAATATAAATATGGATATTATAAATAATACTGCTAATAATAATAACATTATACAAAAGCAAATTGTTATGAATGAACTGAAAAAGCCTCCCGAGATGAAGAAGACATAAAAGCAGTGATTTTTTCATTTTAATGTAGGCTAGAAAATATGTTTTGTAATATTTTAATCCTTTTTATTTATATCCTATATATATATATCCTTATTATATCCTATATATATCCTTAATATTAATTTTTTTTCATATGTAAAGATATTTGCCTATTGCTCTCTTGTGCGTATTAAGCAGTGCGTAAGCGAGGCACAACTCTGCGCTAGACTTTAGACAGGGTTTGTTTTGGTCTAATGAAAAATCTATTTTAGTTTCTCAAAATAGCAACGCGCCAGCAATGCGCCTCAGAACGACTTCCTTTTTAGACCAGAACGTCTATGGGCGCACATATAAGCGATAATGCATTTGCTATTTAAACAGCGTAGCGCAACGCCTCAAAACGACTCTTGCACCAAGCTGAAACTAGCCTTGCGCCACATTGTGCCGGGTGTATGATAGGCCCCTTAGTGTTTAGTCCTGTATAAGTCTAAAATTCCATTTATAAGGGTCTTAAAAGGGTCTTAAAAAGTCTTAAATTTGACTTGATGAAACCTGCAGAACCCCTGTTTAATGTTATTCTATCGCATCTGTCGTCTGTGACTGTTCAATTCACAGTGAGCCAACTAAAATCAACACCTCATTTTTTCTGTGTTGAAAAACAAAGGATGCAGATGGTGCTGTTTAATAAGTGTCTGTCTGGACGCTAGACTGTATGATGTAATCTTACATCAGACTGATTTTGATCTAAAACACTGTATAAACCCCTTATAAAGCTAACTCAGTGGAGTAGCACTTAGCTCCATAACTGACCTCAGTGCTTTTGAATAAATCATTTCTGTTCAAGCCGTTGCATGAACGCAATGTCAAGACGATCCTCTTCTTTTTTCGTCTCTCACGTCAGCAGTCTTTTGGAGTTTAAAGAGCTGTTAATCAAGGCAGGATTTTACAGTCGCTCATGCAATCGTCTCCTCATTTACCCTGCTGAATGGGCAGTTGTGAAACACAGCACTTCCCTGTTTAATTTGAGGTCGGCGCGAGATGATTTCAGGCACATGGGCAATTGCAGTGAACTCTTTGATGGGCAGCGCTGGGTTCACCCACAGTTCAGGGTAATTCTGGGTGCAGAGACAACTCCCATTCAAGCCTTCATTTTGATCGGCTACCAATTAGCTTTGACACTGAGGTGCAGTCATTGCCGCTCGACTGGCTCGACTTGGGTCAGGGAAATGCCGCTCTTTGAAAGGTAAAACACAAAGCAATTGCAGATAACAGCTGATTCTGTGAAGATAACCTGATTAAGGCGTCTCCGGGTATTTGGGAACATTATACAGTCATTTTAAGGATGTATTCACTCAAGGACATTCAAGGAGTGACTCTACAAATCAGTTGACACTTGAACTGAATCTTAACACATGGATTTGTTTTTTATATATTAATCGATTGTTCCAATTTAGTTAAATGGTAATTTCAACAATGCTGAAATTTCCGAAGATACTTTTAACCAAAATTCGATATACGTTTATATGAATGGTGTAGCTCACAGGGAAACCCATTCAGACATTCATTACAATAGTTATTCCTATTCAGTGTCGAGGAAAGGTACTTTAAAAAGTAATGCATTACTGACTGGTACTCCAAGGCTTATAGTACACTTCAGATGCTGAACTTGCAAATTTAAAACACATATTTTAATATTATTATTATAGTTATCCAAGCTTTGGAGTTTTGGATTTTCTCAACAAAAAAAGCTACAAATTCAGATATTCAGAAGTGTAATAGGCATATCTGACACAATTGTGACTTTATTTTTTGGTGAAATATTATAATAGTAGCATTTCTTTCATTTATGTGTTTTAGTTTAGTAATTTTGATGTTTTTGTGGATTAGTAGCAGTAATAAAAATAATAATAATAATCTATGTTTTTAATAATGTACCACTATATCACTACAAATGGGTTCATTAAAAGGCTTATTACTCACAAACTTTCCACATAAGTAAATAACTGTGCAGAAATATATATTTTTAAGCTTTAGTAATTTATTAACCTGTCAAAAAAAAGTTTTACCCTTTTACACCAACACATATCAGTGATTCAGCATATACATTTAATAATGATGAAGAGGTTTAATATGTAACAATTAGACTGTAAAATGTACCGTTTCGTTGGAGTGCAGTGAGTGCAATATTCTGTGCTTCTGAATGGCTGTTTTTAAATTTCTGTTGTGTTTCGTCTGGTGCAAACAGCCAAATTGGTTTTCACGGCAAATCTTGTCAGGTAGCGTGTTGTTAGGACACGGGGTTACAACGTAACCTGCTTACCGAAGGTTTACGTTTGCCATCGCCTCATTTCAGAGTCTGCTACTGTCCATGGAAGGACACATTTTGGTCACAGACGCATACTTTGAGAGCCTTCATGACTGAATGAAATATGTAGTATTCCAATAAGGCAAACTGAGGTTCTGAAATATAATTGGCTAAACTGGCATTGGTCGGGTAAAAGGGACCAAAACAAAGACAGACGTTCCGACACGTAATGCACATTCTCGAAGCAATCTGACTTCAGGAGTCCGTTCTTCGTACGTGGATTACTCAGTAAGCTGGATTTGGATATTGACGATTTGACAAGATCCAGGATCGTTTCGTTCTTCAAAGCTGATCCGAGAGTTGTTGTCATGGCAACAGTTCTGCTAGGTCAAACCTGATCGGGAGCAGGTTCAATTTATATAAACAGGATTAGATCGGCTCAGTTCAAGCAAAGATAATACAGAAAGTATGTTCCGAATTCTGATATTTTCTTACAGTAGTAGTTATATACACTTGGGAAAATGGTACATATTTTTAACTATATATATAAAGTTATAGTCATTAATAAAATAAATAAAGTTATACATATTAATAAAACGTATGCAATCTGCACCCTCGAAATGAAAGTACAAAGACAAAACTTATTGATATGAACTTTTTAGATCGCTTTAGTACAAATTGTGTATAATAGAAATGCACAATATGTGACTTTTTTAAAGCAATAATACATTTATGCAGTCATAAACATGTTTTGTTAATATGCCAGTGATTTGATGCTTCACAAAAGTTGCAGACACCTTTACCAATATGAAAATGCTTTTGTAAACAACCAGTTATTCTTTACACCGATTAAAAAACGGCTACTATTATAAAGAAAATCTTTTCTAAATGTAGAACTAAATACATTGATTTGCATTGAAATACATGATGAATACTCTTGTCTTGACAAATGAAAGTGTAAAGCCTGCAGCTCACAACAAATGTGGAAAGTTCTTGCGTGTCATATTTAACAAGCCGTTTACTGCTAATTTGATGTAATTTTGCTCACATGGATAATTGAATATTAATCAGATGATGTCATTACGCTGCTGTGCCGTCAGCCAATCGTTGCATTGCTGATCATGTTTTCGAGGATCGATAGATCTGTCCTTCACAACACACGCAGCGATCTCAGATCAGTTCATCCAGACATTCTAATCTGATTCGCGAACTTGTTTGAAGAACCAAATTAGCGAGAGATCAGTTATCAAGATTAAAAGATCCAGGATCTGCCAAATAATCTCAGATCATTTAAGCGAGTTACGAAGAACGGACCCCAGCATTGTTTTTCAGATAAACAAGAATATTCACTTAGCATGTTTCTTAAATATCTGCACACATATTATGGTATTTTTATGCTTAAGAAGATTCAAATACTTACAAACAGCACCTTTGATATTTTAAATTCCAGTTGTGATTTTTATCAGAAAGGTTGCAGTTAGTCGTTTTCAACAGGTTGTTCAGCCCTAATGAACAAAATAAAGTACTCCTGGAACAATTTACTTAAAAGATTGAAACAGATCTTCTAAGTGGCCATATTTTTGTCATTTGTGGAGCTCCAGAGGCGGGCGGTAATGGTATGATAGCTGATCTACCACAGAGCCAGTCCATTCCAGCCCTCATCGTGAGTGTTATAAACCCCTGAACTCTCTTTCTCTGATTGACTAGTCTATAAATAAAAGCTCATAAGTGTGAGAGGGTCACATGCAGTGTGTGTGGTTAAAACACATTCCTGCTGAATCTTGGCTGAACTCAGATCTGCTGTTGGCGGTTCCAGCCGCAGTAAAACAGAGCTTCTCGGCTGGTGACAGATGGAGAGGGATGAAGGTCTCGGCAACAGCTCAAGGTGAACCGGAGGGCAGGCCGGTGGAAAAGCAAGCATCGTCTGCTGCCGGTGGTACACCTCGGCTTCTCTGGGTGTCGTGTAAGGATGAGACTCTGCGCTCCTGTCCTTTAACCTCCCATCTCTTTCTTTCTCACTCCCAGAAAGGAGACGAGACAGTCCTTTGATGGTGACAATGAAAGATGGCTGATGCTAAGGAAAACACTCGGCTATGATTGATCATTTGATGCATGGCCTCAACAAAAGTGAAAATGAATGATAAACGGACATGGGGGAAGGAGGAATACACGTCAAGAGAGGAGGCAAATGGAGGTACTGAAGTAATGTATTTGTAAAGCCTCTGATGTAGGACAGACGTGTGCGAGCCTAAGAGACAATAGAAGAAATAACTGTTTGATTATAAAAATTATTAGTTACTCAGACTGGCTTCACGATGGCGCAGTGGGTAGAACAATCGCCTCACAGCAAGAAGGTCGCTGGTTTGAGCCCCGGCTGGGTCAGTTGGCATTTCTGTGCAGAGTTTGCATGTTCTCCCTGTGCTTGCGTGGGTTTCCTCCGGGTGTTCTGGTTTCCCCCACAGTCCAAATACATGAGCTATAGGTGAATTGAATAAGCTAAGATGGCCGTAGTATATGTGTGTAAATGCGAGAGTGTATGGGTGTTTCCCAGTGCTGGGTTGCACCTTGAAGGGCCCCTGATTAATAAAGAGACTTAGCCAAAAATAAAATGAAAAAAAAACTAATTTCACGGATGCATATTTGGTAGTAGAATTAAAATAATTGATTTTTCTTTTTCGCCAGAAAGCAAATTAGTTAAAGATCATGTTTCATGAAGATATATTGTAAGCTTCCTATTGTAAATACAGTTGAAGTCAGAATTATTAGCCCCGTTTATTTTGTTCCCCAATCTCTGTTTAACGGAGAAAAGATTTTTCAACACATTTCGAAACATAATAGTTTGTTTTGTAGACTATCAAAAAAAAATAGCTTAAAGGGGCTAATAATTTTGACCTTAAAATGGCTTTTTAAAAAAATAAAAACTTCTTTTATTCTAACTGAAATAAAACAAATAAGACTTTCTCCAGCAGAAAAAATATTATCAGACATATTGTGAAAATTTCCTTGCTCTGTTAAACATCATTTGGGAAATATTTAAAAAAGCAAAAAATGTCAAAGGGGGGCTAATAATTCTGACTTCAACTATGTATCACAGCTCAAATTTTTGATTTGTAATGTGCATTGACAAGTGCTTTTTGTAAACAGCTTTAAAGATGATTTTCTCAATATTTAGGTTTTATTGAACCTTTAGATTAAAATTATTTGTATTATTAATCACACATCAATCGAAATGTTAGTTATTCTATGAACATACAGTGGGGGAAATAAGTATTCAACACGTCACCATTTTTTCTCAGAAAACATTTTTAAAGGTGCTGCTGACTTGAATTTTTCACCAGATGATGACAACAACCAAAGACATCCATATATGAAAAGAAAACAAATCTAATTGGTTTGCAAATGAAGTTATGCGTAATAAAATAAAATGACTCAGGAAAAAAAGTATTGAACACATGAAGAAAGGGAGGTGTAGAAAGACAGTGAAAGCCCAGACAGCAGCTGAAATCTCTTAGTAGTTTTTCAGCAACCCCTCTGCTCTTCTTCATTGTAAGTTAATATTAGCTGCTTCAGTCCAACATCTACAATAGCAGGATGATAAAGATCAAACCAGAGTGGACATTTCAGCAAGACAATGATCCAAAACACAGCCAAGGAAACTCTCAAATGCTTTCAGAGAAAGAAAATCAAGCTGAAGAATGGCCCAGCCAATCACCTGACTTAAATCCAACAGAAAATACAGATGTGAATGAACAAAACCCACAAAACCATCAAGATTTTTACACTCTGTTGAAGTCTGTGAAAAAATCTCACCAGAGCAATGCCTTCATATACCTTCATTCTCCACATGAGAGGCGTCTTTAAGCTGCCACAGCACCTTAGAAAAATGTTTTCTGAGAAAAATGGTACCTGCTATATAAAATTGAGACTTAAGACTGGTTTAATGCTCCGGGGTAACCTTTTGGATTGTACTGAAACCTGGTTCCAGTGTTTGAAGGTACATACCAAACCTCTGTCAGGCATAAACTCTGCTTAGACACCATGACAGTCAGAAAGTAAGCTCAGGTGAGATTTCATATGAAAACCAAAACTTTTTCGCTCCACAACCCAATGTTATTCAGAGGGGGCAGTTCAGCGCCAGTTAACAATACAGCAGAACCAAAGTATAGGTTGCGGTTTCAATGCAATCACACACATATGTGAGCTGTCTGAATCTGGGCCACAGGATCTCTCTGGTGCACTGTATTTAACCTCTGACCACGTCTCCTTTCACTCCTCGTTCTGACAAATCAGGGCCTATAAAGCTGTGTATGAAAGCCTCTTTATGGAGGGTGAGCGTCTTTGATTGCACCATCTAAATAGTCCCCGAGGCTTCTGAAGATCTGAGGACCGTCTCACACCACGTTCATTACGACGGCAGTGCAGATCAGACTGCTTTGACGCAAACATAAAATGCAAACGAACACACCGGAGGAGGAGTAGACTTCAGTTCAAAGAAACGTGATAATGTGTCTCCGCTTTTCACAAGCAGGTGAGGCGTCGTGCCACATTATACATCCCTAACGGAAAGTGTGAAAAGTGGCTTTGCAGCTTGGCTACTGTAGAAAGGGGACTTTAAAAGTGGCCCACGACTTTCTGGAGCCTCCGATGAAACATGCTTCATGACATATATAGCCCAATGGCTTATTTTTGAAATCTTTAATGACACATACAAACCTAAAAATAGAACGCAATTTGCTATGTTTACTTCCAAAGATGCGAATTAAACTTCAATATCGCACAAAGGCAAGGCAGATTTATTTGTATAGTACATTTCATAAACAATGGTAATGCAAAGCCCTTTTAAACAAGAAAAAAATAAACATGAAAATAAAAATAATGAAAATAAATAAAAATGATTTAAAACAGTTTAAAATGTGTTAAAACAGGTTTAAAAGGAATGAAAAAGAAAAGAAATACAAGACTGCAATCTGACGGATGTAGCACAGTGCTCATTTAGGCCCCGTTTACACTAATGCGTTTTAGTTTGAAAACGCATAAGTTTTGCTACGGTTACGCCATCCGTCCACACTACGCCGGAGTTCTCGAGCGCCGAAAACGGAGCGTTTCGAAAACGCTGGAGAGGCCGTTTTCATTCTGAAACGCAGCTGCTCCGTCTCAGTGTGGATGATGGAAAACGGAGATATTTGAAAACGGAGGCGGGGCTGCAGACATTCGCCTCTCTGATTGGGGCTTTTCCTGAATATTAAGTAGCCTAACACGCACAGTTCAGTCCTGCATCTTCTCCGTGTAAGTTAAAACTTCGCAAGTTTGATCAAGGCTGCAGTCTCTTCTTCTCAGTTTGATATGGAAAACATACCGAGGACACGGGTAAATCTTCAAAGGGAACAGTTTACTTTATAACTTCATTCACATCACCCTGGCTACGTTGTTTTACTTTCTCAACAATAAAATGTAAACATGATATAAGGAACTGCCTATTTTCATTTTAATATTAACAACTAAACAGACAGCAAAAATGTTGAGGCGCCGTGCTGCAAATATGAGCGTCATCTTCACTGTGTGGATATTTATAACAAAACGGAGCCTACAACAACTGCCTCCTTTCAATTTCAGTGAAAATACGAAACACACCCTCTCTTTGCTGAATATCAGTTTTAATCGATAATGGCCATTATAAAAGTATAACATACAATAAGTTTATACATTATAGGAAATAAAGGCAAGCGATCAGTCAATATACAGAATGTACGTGCTTACATTAATCATTAACTTATCTTTGCGCTTAGCCAAAACACGTTACCTGAGAACAAGTAATAGATTCCAATGTCCAATGAATATGTCGTTAAATAAAGACAACAAGATGAAAGAAATATTCCGTTTAATAAATATAGTGAGGTTAGATCCAGCGGGAGATGCTTGATGAGAAGTCCGACTAGCACAGCTCTCATCTGGGTAGATTGGCTACAGCGCTTGCCTGAGAGTGTGTGTGTGGTCACGTGATGTGCGTTTTCAGCGTTTTGGTGTGGACGGAGAGCAGTTCAGAAACGCTGGGTGAAACGCGAGTGTGGACGCTGATCGTTTTCATTCTAAAACGCCGTTTTCAAACTAAAACGCATTAGTGTAAACGGGGCCTTAGTTAAGGCACAGCTAAACAGATGTGTCTTGATTTGAACGTGCCTAATGTTGGAGCACATCTGCTCATTTCTGGAAGCAAATCTGTAATGTATCGAGGTTCTAGGCCATTTAGTGTTTTATAAACAAGTAGTAATACTTTAAAATCTTTTCTGAATGTAACTGGGAGCCAGTGTAAAGACCCGAGGACAGGTGTGATGTGCTCAGAATCCTGCCAGAAAACTGTCTGACAGTCTTTTTGGAAAGGCCAGTGAGGAGGCTGTTACAGTAATCCATCTTGCTGCTGATAAAAGCATAAACAAGATTCTTTAAGTCCTCACTGAAAACAAAGCATCTAATTCCTACAATGTTTTTGAAATGATGCTGATTTAGCTACTGCTTTGACATGAGTACTGAAACTCAGATCTGACTCCAGAATCACATCAAAATAAAAGGAATATTGCACCGTTCCCATCCCATGAGTCAAGGAGCACAAAATCGTCACTTTCTGATAAAATGATAACATGTATTTTTTTGATATGGTAGAAAAAGCCTCTGTGTTTTCTTTTGTTCTTATATAGACCATTTTCTTTGTTTGCTGCATGGAGAGTGCCATAGTGACAGGCCTTGCAGTAGGCTGCTTAGGACTTCAGTTAAGAATGGTCATCAGCCAGAGCAGCGTTTGACTGGTTGTCAAACCTTTTTTTAGTGGCTTACGGACTTTTTTTGTGATGCAAAACTTTAATTTTGAAAGATAGACGTATGTTAAAGCCATTATACTTCTGTTAAAGTGCGAGAGAAAATTTCTCTCCTTCAATGTCTACCGTCAGATCAGATGCTGAAATACAGCGTCAGTATTACCGACCTGTCAGCTGTTATAATGTACTCCGCGGCTCTTCAGAACAAACACACACACACACACACACACACACACAAACAATACCTCACTGCATTATAAAGAGCAAACCATATTACTGGCATGAAAATAGCAGGAATGTAAGCCATGCAATTTCCAAAAACTACCTATAAAAGTAGGTTACTGATACTATTTTGGCTGATTTGCAAGTTAATTCTAACTGAGAGCCGTTTGTTTCATTTAGTTAGTGTGTGTTGCGTAGTATTTACCAGGGTATGTGTTTTTCTGTCATTTCAAAATGCCACTTTATTTTCACTTTGTGACACTTATTCAATCAGTGTGCTAGTGGGAAAGTACAGGCTATGTATGTGTGTCAAACATTTTGGTGTATTACATTTGTTTGGGTTGGTTATATATTTGAAAGAAAGGGAAAATGTTGACTTTAGTGATGACGAGGTTCCATTTAAACAGCACATGATGCTGTCTGACAACAAGGGAAAATGCCTCGCAGCAGCTGTTTTCTATCCCAGTAGATTGCATTTTTTAAATAACCAGTCCAGGAGGGGGTGCGGATCAGTATTAGTTCAAAGATGTTTAAAGACGTAAAATAGATTAAAACTATCATTTCAAACCTGTCAGAATGTGACTGTTTATGCACATCAGCTGCCGACTGGAAGGTCTTAGCATTCTCCTTGCGCATACACGCAAAGCATAATGGGTAATTTTGCGTTCTGAGAAAAAGGTCTATAATAAATTACTTGTGCCTCAGAAAACGAAGTCAAATGCTAGGAACCTAGAGTGGTGTGAGATCGTTTTTTGAGAAAGTTCTAATAATAATCTAATAATCTAATCTAATAATACAAACCCACTTTGATGACGGACTTCAGCTGAGGGATTTTAAAATGACTATAACCAGGGTGTCTGCGGGGTCTTAAATAGTCTTACATTTCAAAAACTACATTTTAGGCCTTAAAAAGTCTTAAATTAACTGAAATATTGTGTTGTAGGTCTTAAATCATTTAAATAGCTCTTTATTTCCCTATGTCCAAGTAAGGGCCTACTCACATATGCTATCCGTACCGTGCCCAGGCCCGTTTGAGAAGTGTAAGTGCGCTGAATTGGTCGCTGAAGTGAGTGCGGTTCACTTGGGCTTTGGAGCGGTACACTTGTGAGTGCAAAATGCGCCAAAGACCGAAACTGAAAGCGAGACGTGACTTTTAAGCGACTGTTTTATATGGGTTTATTAATGATTCTTACTGTACAGTGAACGCAAACTGCCGTAGTTTATTAAAGACGCAAACTCTTCACTGCAGGACAGCTGCGCACCTTCAGCAAACCTCCTAATTCCTGCAGCACGAGGACTGTATGATTGTTTATGAGCGTCAAACGTGGCTGATCTGTTCAGCGAAAAATCTGACTGCGTCACCACATCCCTAAGGACTAAGGCGATATAACTAGAGAAATCTCCACTGTGCTGAGCGAGAGCGCTTACTGAACAGCGCAGCATCAATGACGTAATCGTGCCCAGGCCCGATTGTAATGTGAGTGTGGGCCGTCGAGGGAGACGGGAGGGGGGACAAGCGTGCTTTGGCCTGGTTCGAGGCAACTGTACATAGTGTGAGTACGGCCTAAAGCTACCCAATCGGGCTGACACCCAATCACCTATAAACCATATTAAAACTTTAATATTTACATTTTTTATTGCAAAGAGATACAATTCACAACAGTTAGACATTTTTACAGCAAATTCTCCAAATAAATCCCCTAATCAGAGAAAGCAAACTAAAGCAACACATCCCTTTACATGATCTTCCATTAATACAAAAAGTATTAACAGAAGTAACTGGACCATTAGTGCATAGGTCTAAAAATTCTTTCATAATGGTCTTAAAAGGGTCTTAAAATGTCTTAAATTTAATTTGAAGAAACCTGCAGAAACTGAAAACAACATTTCAGATGTTTTACGATGTGGGCGGTCTGCTGGTTTGTCAATTAACGCATCCCATCATGCTCATTTTTGTTATCACATGATCTTTTTTCATGTGCATTCTGGATTTTATTGACTAAATGAGTTTCCATTATATTTTATGCTCGCTTTTTCTTATCAGATAAAACGTTAATCCTACATTTTCAAAATGTATGCACATCTTTGCATTTTCTATTACGCATTTTTATGCAATATTTCAAAATGCACATAAAAAGAGGTGGATAGAAGCAGCTAATGAAGAGATAGAAGTGATGTTTCCAAAGATGCATTTAGATATATTATCCCAGACTGTTTGCTAATGCATAACAAGATCCATCTTTCAAATCAAATGTGGTACCCACCTTATTTTTTTAACTTCGCCTTTTGTAATTGTGTGAGACTTGAGTTTGATTCAATGGCTGATTAATGGAAATAATGAGAATGAGAAGAAGTTTGCACCAATGTGTGTTTCAAATGGTATATTTTTGTACCTAAATCGGTTCATAATTGTACAGTAAAGGTACATAATAGTAGCTAGTGTTGATAATGTAAGTACTTTTAATGTAATAATATACTTTAGAGCGGCATGGTGGCTCAGCGGTTAGCAGTGTCGCCTCACAGCAAGAAGGTCGCTGGTTGGAGTCCCAGCTGCACTTGTTGGCATTTCTGTGTAAAGTTTGCATGTTGTCCCCATGTTCGCGTGCTCCGGTTTCCCCTACAGTCCAAAGACCTGCAGTACAGGTGAATTAAATGTAATAAATCGGCTGTAGTGATTACCCAATGAGTGTACCCAATACTGGGTTGCGGCTGGAAGGGCATCCGCTGTGTAAAACCTATGCTGAAATAGTTGGTGGTTTATTAGGTGTGGTGCCCTCTGAAATAGAGACTAAGTTAAAGGAAAATGAATGAATTATGGAACCTTTAGGAACAAAAAATTTACCATTCGAAAATTGTCACTGTTTCCTGTGTCCATTAGAATGTGTTCTGTATATTTTGATACTGTTCTTAATTATGGAACACTAATTCACCAATATTTTCACAAAGAGTTAGTAGCAGGGAGAGGGGATAGTTCATCTAAAAAATGAAATTCTGTTATCATTTTCTCACGCTTGATCAAAAACTATTTGAGTTTCTCTCTTCTATTGAATACAAAATATCTTGAAAAAGGTTGGTTGCTGAGACCCATTGACTTTCATAGACATAAATGGAAGTCAATGGGCAATAATGCAATCTTAATTATATTGTTATTTCTTCACGTTTCTTGAGCCAAAAATCAACATATTAGAATAAGAATGATAATCAGAATGGTGCTAAAAATTCAGCTTTAAAAACACAAGATTAAATTCAATTTTAAAATATACTCAAATAGAACACATTACTCAACATAGTTCAAATACACTCAAAAAATCACATTAGCTGTTTGTCCAAACTACTTATTTATAACGAGCTTAAACAACACTCCTCTCAAATTATTTGTGGGGACAACTTAATAATTTTATGTTCAGTCTGCTTAAATTTAAAAATCAAAAAGAAAAACCCTCAATTTCTTCATGTTATATTCATGAATAGTATATACCAGTGGTTCTCAAACTTTTTTTCATCAAGTACCACCTCTGAAAAAAGATGTCTTTCCAAGTACCACCATAATGAGCAGTATTGAAATACAGTAGCGTAGTTGACCAATTTAAGCTACAGCTATACACAGTCCAAAAACGTGGCAGATTAATTACTATTATTAAGAATATTTATTATTGTCAGCCACTTATACCATTACCATAACCATTATAAATAGTCTGAACGTTGAGACTGTTGTGTGAAAAAAAAAACTAAAAACGTCAACATTTAAATTAAAATGTGATTTTAAAAGTTAAAATTATAGGTTACTGTTCTTAAAAAGTAAATATGCTGTACTTAAATGTAAAGTATTAACATATAGTAGTCTATTCGTCAACACCTGGAAATGTTACCTGGACCTCATAATTATAGGCTATATGTCATCATATTCATTTACAAATCATTTTGATAAATTTTTAAATATATGTAGCATGTACATATGACATATGTGATTCATCCATAAAAGGAAGCCCGCGCACCAGTTTGAGAACCACCGCTATATACTATATACATTTCTGAAGAGTGCCAAATATGTCCTAGAGGCTACTTTTTTTTTTCCACCAGAGGCCACTGTGAATTCTTTTTGAGAACTTAAATTTCTCTCGCGAGTGCCATTTGCGCCTGCTGTTCTCATGTAAATCCCCCAGAGGCCCCTATCAACTGACTGACCAACTGACCAAACGATAACCCCACCCACCCATTCTCTAAACCCAACCGACAGTGTTTTCAAAAGCACCAAGTGACCAGCGCCCACCCATTTACCTAAACCCAACCGACAGTGTTTTCAAAAGCAATCCAGAAAAAGAAAAGCCCTCGGCTAATTTTTTACCATGTTTTACCACATTAAAAGTTATTTACTTGTTTATTTTATTTGTTGCCCTTTTGGAAGGTACAAATTTGTATCTAAAAGCTCCATATTAACACCTTAAGGGTATATTAGTACCTACAAAGTACAAAAGTGTTCCTCTTAAAATGTTTAGGTACTAATATGGACCCTTGAGGTATTAATATGGACCTTTTAGGTACAAATGCGTACCTTTTAAAAAAGGTACCACCCCACTGACATCTCACGTACCTTTTGTTCTGAGAGTGTATGTTGGATTTATTTATTATTTATTTATTAATTATGGAATTATTATATTTCTAGTTTGGGCTGGGATCAAATACATGTTAATCAGAGGAGATATTAAATATCTGACTGTTTGGATACAGAGATGTGCCTTCATTTATCACACAATTACAGCTGTTTGTCTTTAAAATTGTAACTGGGACATTGGGAGATTTCTCCATACTTTAAATATGTGAAAATCCAAATTTTTGCTTTCCGCCCAGTGTCTGTCGTTGACCTAATGCTAGTCACAAAAACAAGATAAGATGGAAGAGGACAGACTGGATGACTAGACTACAAGCGTCACCTCTCTCTCGTTTCTTTGTGTCCTTCTTGTCCCCCAGCTCCGGGTTAACCTGCAGGGCCCCGGGACAATTCACATCTCCAGGTCTAGCAGGAAACAAGGGCCGAGGTGCACAATGCGGCTCCTGTAGACATGTTGACTCCAGCTTAATGACGCCACTTAGCAGGTAGCTCCTCAGACGGCCCTGTGCCAAGTGCTGTAAACCACACTCTTTTCATACCGAGGCCCTCCTCCATTCATCACACTCTTACAACTACTTCTCTTTGAAAACTTAACTGGGATGCCGGGATAGCTGTAACACTTCAGGATGGGATGCATTGAAGGGTCTGTATTTGAAGAATGTCAAAATCAAATGTTTGAATTTTAGGGAGAAAAAAAAAGTAAAATTTCTATTGAATTGGCATTGATATGCTAAAGTATATAAAGGTGTTTGACTTGATTTCTTTAATATATATCCCTTAATGGTAATATGTGTTGTACATTAAAACACTTTATAAACAGTATATAAAAATATGGTAATTTTACTTGTAGCATGACAACATTTTTTTTAAAAGTTTGAACCGTTTTTATTGTTACCCAGGCAAAAATCACTTCATATATTTAATATAATAAAATTATTATCACTTAATAAAGTAATCATTCGGGCTGCACGGTGGCGCAGTAGGTAGCATGATTGTCTCAAAGCAAGTCACAGCTGGGTCAGTTGGCATTTCTGTGTGGAGTTTACATGTTCTCCCCATGTTTGCTGGGTTTTCCTCTAGGTGCTTCGGTTTCCCCCACAAGTACAAAGACATGCGCTACATGCGAATTGAATGAGCTATATTAGCTGTAGTGTATGAGTGTAAATGAGTGTGTATGGATGTTTCCCAGTAAAATTACTAGAGTAACCCTGCTAAAAAATCCAGCTTAAACCAGCCTAGGATGATTGGCTGGTTTTAGCTGGTCGACCAGCCTGGTTTTAGATGGGTTTTGGCCATTTCCAAGCTGGTTCCCAGCCTTTTCCAGCCTAGTTTTATCTGGTCAGGCTGGAAAATGACCAGCTAAAACCAGCTAAAACCAATTTGACCAGCCTGGTATAAGCTGGACATAGCTGGTTTTGGCTGAGCTCCCAGCATGGCTGGGCTGGTGAAACTGGTTTTAGCTGGTCATCTCCCAGCCTGACCAGCTAAGACCAGCCTGGAAATGGCCAAAACCCCTCTAAAACCAGGCGGGTCAACCAGCTAAAACCAGCCAACCATCCTAGGCTGGTTTAAGCTAGATTTTTCAGCAGGGAAGTGATAATAATTTTAACCCTAAACCTAAATAATAAATATAAGTAAGGATTTTTGCCTGCAATAATAACAAAATGGTAAAAAGTTTTAAAAATTATGTATTAGAAAATGTTTTTGTAATAAAAATGATCTGCTCTTAAACGATTGTTCATTCATTCATTTTTCTTCGGCTTGGGCCCTGTTTACACTGCCAGTTAAATGTGACCCAATTCCGATATTTTTGCTCGTATACGACACAGATCGGATCTGTTCTATGACCTTGTAAACACGAAAAAAATGCATGCATTTGAATATTCAGAGATCGGTTTCAGGCCTCCTTCATATGTGGAAATAAATCCGATAGAAATCGCTTATTTGACGATTTGACTATCATGTAAACAGGCTGATCGGATTTATTGAGGCAGTCCATTTTGTACGTCATCAAACGTGCAACAATGTGGTGCTTCTCCGCGGTTTAATGACGTAGAAGGAAGAGGGTGTGTGGAGACGCTGACGCGGTAAACAACAACAACAGAGGAAACATGGAGGAGGAAAGTGCTCCATCGCCACAATTTGCTCCCACCAGACCTGAGATCTTTCTCGTACCCACAAATTTCTCTGAATGGTGGAGGACACCATATATAAGCCATAGGGGCAAGCTGCGATGATAACCCTCCTCCTCCGCCTCAAAATCATTTTAAAGTTGTGCGAACTTCGCATATTTCACAGAGCTAAAATCAAGACTAAAACAAGCTATTGTGGCGCTGATGCTAGAACCCGCTTTTATGCATGCACGACATCATAAATTGTATGGCAAGTGTAAACGCATGAATAGGATATGGGTCACAATTAATACAACATGTAAACGAACAGGCGAAAAAATCAGATATAGGCAACAAATCTGAATTGGGCATCAAGACCTGACAGTGTAAACAGACCTTATTCCCATATTTATCAGGGGTCACAACAGCGGAATGAACCGCCTACTATTCCAACTGTTTTTGCATTCACAAACACTCATACACAATGGCCAATTCATTCAATTCACCTATAGAGCATGTCTTTAGACTGTGGGGGAAACCGGAGCAAAACCCACGCGAACACAGGGAGAACTCCAAATAAAAATGGCAACTGGCTCAACTGGGACTCGAACCAGCAACCTTCTTGCTGTGAGGTGACAGTGCTAACTACTGAGCCACCATGCAGCCCTGGATTGTTCAGTCAAAAATCTCACTGTTTACTTACCCTGGCTCCAAACCTTTTTTTGACACAAAATAATATCAGTAGCCACTAACATCTGTAATAAAAAAAAACCCCATAAAGACCAGCATTCTTCAAAATATCTTCTTTTGTGTTCAACAGGTTTAGATCAACGTGCCGTGTACATGACGGAGCACTAGAGCGCTGTGAGACACTGGACTTGAGCAGTGCTAAATCACAGCTCGGCGTGAGAGGATGAAGCATTGCTCTTTAATAGGCAATAAATAAGAATTAGCATCAGTGGGGTTATGTTCAGGTCAGGAGGGTCTGAGTTCACTGATAGACTCTGACTGGATTCCCAGCTGTGAGATCCAGCGGCCTCATCTGTCCCTGTCTGTCTCAGCGTGAGCTCATCCAACATCCACAGCGCTTTCACTTCACTGGAAAAAAACACTAGACTTCACTAAAGAATACACTTAAAGGGAGAGCTCGACCAAAACTCTACTGAACTTCTGTCATTTGGTGACACTTTTTGGTAACACTTTAGTTTAATTCATGCGATTATCTACTGGCTTATCACCTCTTTCCACAAGACAAAAGCGTTATGAAGTGTTTAGCTGTCTTAAATGCTTGAATGTTTTTAATATTTTTTAAAAACGTGTGTATTTTTATATGTATTTATGGATTATATGACCCTTGCATCAAGTTACAAAAACAAATAACTGCTTGTGGAATGTTTTTCTAATGCAACGTCTATGGACAGGACTGTAAATTTGACATTGTCCTCTGTTATAGATGCTGTTATCAGTCTCACATAATTTTGTTTCCTTTTTCTGAAAAGTCTTGACAACACCATCACTGAGTTATTCTTTTATTATTTGAGCAAATATGAATGTAAAAAAAATATTTGTTGTACTTAACTGCGCTCTAAGTTTCCCAAACTATGACGACTTCATGTGAAAAGGGCCCATTATTAGAATATTAACAGTTTATCAGTAGTTATAAAGTGATCCTATTCTGCATCCCTAATAATACCCAAAACCTAAACTCAACTTCACTGTAAAAAGCAATTAAATACATTTGAAGTCAGAATTTTTAAAACCCCTGAATTATTAGCTCCCATGTTTATTTATTTTTTGTTAACTCTTTCTGTTTAACGGAGAGAAGATTTTTTTCAACACTTTACTAAACATAATAGTTTTAATAACTCGTCTCTAATAACTGATTTATTTTATCTTTCTCATGATGACAGTAAATAATATTTGACTAGATATTTTTTTAAGACAGCTTAAAGTGACATTTAAAGGCTTAACTAGGTTAATCAGGGTAACTAGGCAGGTTAGGGTAATTAGGCAAGTTATTGTATAACAATGGTTTGTTCTGTAGATTATCAAAAATATATATAGCTTAAAGGGGCTAATAATTTTGTCCTTAAAATGGTGTTTAAAAAATTAAAAACTTCTTTGATTCTAGCCGAAATAAAACAAATAAGAGTTTCTCCAGAAGAAAAAATATTATCAGACATACTGTGAAAATTTCCTTGCTCTGTTAAACATTATTTGGGAAATATTTAAAAAAGAAATAACAGTTTAATAATTCTGACTTTAACTGTACTTTTAAAAAAATGTCAGTAAACCCATTTACTTATTTTAATTATTTAAAATAAGGGTCATTAATTATATTAATGACCCTTAATTATAGTTTACTCTCTTTTTTAAGTAAAATCAACTAATTGCTTCTTACAGTTACTAACTATTAACAAACAGCTAATTAGTTCAAAAGTTAGTTTACAATTTATTAGTTTAATAGTTTATTAAGCCAGTAGTCTCAGTTAATGTTTTCTTAAAACCGTGAATAGTGCCCTTAACTGAAGTGTAACCGGAGTTTTTTCTTTTGTTAAACTCAAAATAACTTATTTTGAAGATATAGATTTCATAGCCTTTGGTTTTCCTACTAAAGATGGCAATAGCCATGTTTCCGTTCATTTATTTTTATGCACATTTTGGACTATACACTAAAAGATGAAATGACAAAATGTCAAGGCAACACATGTTTTTATGTTACTTTAGCACAGTTTAAGAAGTTAATCAGGTTTTTTGCTGCTATACAAAATTAACAAAACATTTTTAGTCTTACTGATTTATATCTAGATGACTAAAAAAATTAATTTGATTCAACCTAAAAATTTAAAGGACATTTTATTTACAGGGAAACATCATAAAACTACTTACTGTTATCAAAAAAATTACAACTGTGGTGGCTTTTATTTTATCGTTAAAAATTTGGTACAAACCATAACCATGAACCAGAACAGTAAAACATAAATTGTAACAGAAATTAAACTTTTATGGTAAACTACTGAATTCATTGATTTAAAGTGTTAATACAACATTGTTTAAAAGTACTAACATCAACACATCCTTTGTTACGCAGACAAAAACACAACCATAAGAATATAGTGTCGAGAATGCAGAGAAGAAGCATACTAATGTATAAAAGATGCTTATTGTCATTGACACAGCTACTAAACACCATCATGGTAACAGACATAAAATTAAAAGTAATTTGAAAGTTCAATTAAAAGTAATAACAAATAAACATTATTTATCAACATTAGACGGATCATAAAGCTCTAACTGTCATCTGTAAACCAGATTAATGCGTTTTACAGTAGCATTTTTACATTTTTTACCGCTGAAATCACAGACATTTTTACAAACACCAAAATAAGCATACATTCTGAAACTGCACATAAAGCAACTTATGTGCACAACTGAGTAGAATAAACTGTCTATCTGATAGGAATGAATGTGCAAAAAATAAGGCGCAACACGTATACCGAATAAATTCCAGCATGCGTATCAAAAAAGTGATTTTTTTAAACAGCTAATGTGGTCATAAAAATGGGGATGTTGTGACGGCATTAATCCACGAACCACCCAGATTGTACAATATCTAGGGTCTCGTTTATAATCATGGTGGTGGAAGACAAAAAAAAAAACGTGGAAATGTACGTATGCAAAGGTTGTGATTATAAAATGGAAGAATGAAATTTTAAGTATTAGAACAACATATTTCATTTAAATTTCAACTCAGTTGAACTACTTTGAATTAACATATGAGCCATAATCGTTAAGCAAATAATTAAATTTTATTCTGGAGTATATTTACGTTTAGAAAGGTTTTTCATGCAAAGCTTAATAGATCAAATGTGAACCACTGAAATGTGGTTTAGGACATTCTGAAATGCCTTGACCAAAGGCTGTCATCAAAGTGGTTCAATATTATTACCTCCAGAACTGTCTTGATTGTCTCGGGCATCTTACGCCCCCAAAAGCCACAGCATGTTCATCACAAGTAATTTATTATACTAGATGAAAGGCCCACAGTTAGCTCAGTGGTTAGCAAAAAAAGTAACTTCTAGGATTGCGATGTCATGACGCTCACTATGCATTTTCTGTGAACTGTACATGGGGGTTGGCAATAACAGTTCCAATCTGAACCTTTTATATCCACAGAAACTTTCCATCGCACAAAAGGATTTTTTAAAACTGAAAAGCGCTTTTAGATGATAATTAAAATAAATGATTCTTTTAAAAACTGTTGCCTGAAAGGTTTTGTGCCCCATCTTGATGTCAAAACATCCAAAAATGAGTTTGGTGTCAATTGACTACCTTGATGTCAAAATGACATCTAATTGACATTTAATGTTTTGTAAACAATTTTTGATGTGGTTTTGGTGTTAATGTTAGATGTCAATTTGATGTCATTTTGACATCAAGGTATAGTTTTCGTTTTTTTTAGAGATACAAAATCGAGTGTACATTTGTAACTTGTAATTGAATAAAAGATTTCTTATATTACAATACTAATATAACACTATTTTATACTGTATACTAATATAATACTCATTATTTTGGTGGACAAAAGGGCATAAATCTGTGGATGTAAAATGGACATCAAGATTTTGGCATGTTTTTGACGTGGTTTTATGGCATTTTAACATAAATAGGTGGCAAAATGATTCTTGTGTGGCATGATTGCAAAAAAACCCTCTTTGAAATTTTTATTTTTAAAAGTGTAGCAGCAAAATACCTATATGAACTTTGATTTACAGTATGTGTACTTATATATATATATACATAAACTGGGTTATATAAAGTAACTGCACGGGTTAAAGGTTTTGGGATAGTACCTAGTTATTATCCAGCTTATGTAATTACTATGATAAGTATTTAGAATGTACATGCAAAACAGGACTGTCAAATAAAGTGCTACCCTAAAAACAAGAGCACAATAACCACACTCATGACTAAAAATGCTGTAGTTGGTCTTAACCCCATTTGGGTCTAAAATGGACAAACCCAACTGCTGGGTTACGTTTTTAAATAAAAAAAGTTGAATTTGTCCTTTTTAGCCTAGAATTTAGTCTGAAACAACCCATCATGTTTATAGTGTTTATTTATTAGCTCTTTTGAGATTTTAACATCACTGATGCTGCAATTCTGACTTTTAGCTCACTTTTATATTTTTTCTGACATTTATTCTCACTTTTAGCTTAGCTTAGCATTAATTTATGAATTGAATAAGACCATTAGCATCTTGCTCAAAATGAAAAAAAAATAGTTTAGATAATTTTTTTCTATTTAAAGCTTGATACTTCTGTAGTTACATTGTGTACTATTGTTGGCTTCAGCAGGAGCAATGATATTGCGCAGCACATGAAAATAGTTCACAACTAAGTAACCAAAAAACAACACTGCATTATATCATTGCTCCTGCAGCAGCAAAGTTTCTTGATTATTACGCCAGAATTATAGTACAACCAAAAATCGGAGAAAGTTGGAACAGTATGAAAAACACAAATAAAAAAGGAAAGTAGAGATTTCTAAACTTACTTTGACTTGTATTTCATTGCAGATGATATAAACACAAAATAATTCATGTTTTGTCCGGTCAACTTTTTTTAATTTGTAAATATACGTCCTTTCCTGTCATTCAGACCTGCGACACATTCCAAAATAAGTTGGGACAGGAGCAGTTTAGGGCCAGTAATCAGGTAAACTGGTTAATTAATGTGATTTGAAACAGGTGATGTCAACAGGTGATTGTAATTATGATTTGGTACAAAAGCAGTATCTAGGAAAGGTCTAGTCCTTTAGGAGCAAAGATGGGTCGAGGATCACCAGTTTGCCAACTAATGCGTGAGAAAATTATTGAAATGTTTAAAAACAATGTTCCTCAAAGAAAGAGGGGAAAACATTTGGATATTTCACCTTCAACTGTGCATAACATAAATGAAAAATTCAAGAAATCTGGAGGAATTTCAGTGCTTAAAGGACAAGGGTGCAAACCTAAGCTGAACAACTGTGATCTCTGATCCATCTGGTGGCAGTTCATCAAGAATCGTCATTCTCAATCGATGAATCGATTCAGCGTGTAACATGTTGCATAAAACTCTCAGTGTTCAAATAATGACTAGTGTTGATTATTATCATCCCCTCCCAGTAGAGTCAAACTGTGTTTTCTAATTGTGTCCAATAACAGATGTTGAAAATCAGTGGTGCTGTGTGCTGGGTCTGGCATTGGAATGAACCTGAAGAGGAGCAGATAATGGCAGGTTGGATGAGGGTGAAATGTTGCAAAGCGCTGCTCTCGTGAGGGAGGTAATGGGAGATACAGAGGTAACTCTTTCAGCATATGTGTGTGTATGTGTGTGTGTGTCCAAGTGTGTGCACAAATGTCGCAGACACACCACTCTATATCTCCTCTGCCCTCCCAATGAACTGGGCCAGTCTTCCAGTCCATAGCAGCTGTTCATAGACCATCCATCTGATGGGAAGAGCAAATTTATGTGAGAAAATCCACTGCTGTGTGTTGCCATATTCCTGAATGACTTAACAAATGTACCTGTGATGTTGTAATCTTGTATGCATTAGCAAAGTCATTTTTGAGACAGCTCCATCAGGGAACGTTGAGCAATGTACTCAATGTGTCTTCAGAAAACAGTTCACAGAGTAAAAATGTTGACTTTGTTTAATAACAGAGTCAGATAATTAAAATGTACAATGTTGCATGTACCATTTCGGTGTCTGCATCGAACGGAATGTACAAAAACAGATTGAATGCAAGTATCTACTTTAATGCATCAATTAAAGGTGCACTATTTAAAAAATATTTTTGGACCACATCTAATATTGAATAATAAGCTTGCACAACTCTGATAAATAGCAAAAAACAATTAAAATAATAATGATAACCTATGGATAAAAGGTCAACCAGGTGGTTACGACTGTTAAAGGGTTAAAGGGACAGGTCACCCACAAATATGAAAATTACCTCATCATTTACTCACCCTCAAGTGATTTTAAACCTTTATGAGTTTTGAATTTTTTTGTTGAGCACAAAAGAACATATTTTGAAGAATGCTGGTTGCAGGCCCTAATGATTTCCATAGTAGGAAAACAAAAATATTATGGATGTCGATGGCATCTTTTTGTGCACTAAAGAAGTAGTCAAATAGGTTTTGGACAAGTGGAGGAGTAAATGATAACAGAATGATGACATTTTCAGGTGAAATATACCTTTGACGTTTTTGTAAAAAATGTGGGTAAAATTGTGTTGCTTAAATAATAATAATCTAAAATTATACAGGGCACGTTAGAATGTACACAGTGAGACATTGTAAAACTGAAATAGTACTCCAGTTTTGTTGTATTTGTAACTAATTTTCATATTGCATATTATTTAAATGATATGATATTAAGGGACTAAGCTGAAAAGAAAATGAATGAATGAATGAATGAAATTAATTTTAAATTTAATTATTGTGCACTGTTCAAATTTTCTCCCCTTTTGTTATGTTCAGGATAAAAACGTGCTAAATTAAACTCTTTTTCAAGTCAAATACTTACTTTTTTTTTGCATTAATCTGTTAATCTACCTCAGTCTTGATCAAAACTACTAAATATTTTTAAAAATGACAGGATTTTAACTCTTTAATTGACAAATTCATAAATGATGTCATTGATTTGGTGACAAAACACACACAGAATGGCGTATTGTCAATATAAAAAGTAATTGTGAACTCAATGTTTTAAAATCTTTTATCACAGTCTCAAACATGTGAACAATAGCAAAAAAGTCTTTGTTTTTGTTTATTCCATGTAGTTCTGAGAGCTGAGATGCAGATTTTGATTTTCTCAGACACATCAAGGTAAGTGTGCAAAGGTCACTCTCACACACATACACACACTTTCATTTGCTGTTATTCTCCATATAAAATCCAAAAACTAAGCTTTTTTTGCACAGGCCTATCTATGGTTAATGGTACCAACTGATTATCAACAGAAAAATTTACAAATTTGACCTCTTCTAACGATCACAAATGCATGGTTATATGGTGTCATGGTTTTGCAATCAAACAAATGTGGTTATAGTGAAAGTCAATGAGACAAAAACAGCCACCAACAGTAAATTAGGGAGAAAGGATGAAAATCAATCAAAAGCAATGCATCAAATGCAATGTTGTTTCACGTGTTCAAGACTGTGATAAAAGGAAGAGAAAATCCAGTCCACAATTACTTTTAATATTTAAAATGAGTCCTTTTTTGTGTTTTTTTCCCCACCAAATCAGTGATATCATTTATAAATTTGCTAATTAAAGAGTTAAAATCCTGTAATTTTCTAAGCAATTTAGTTGTTTTGATTGGGACTGAGGTTGATTAACAAAAATAAAAAAATAAAATAAAATAAAATAAATAAATAAATAAAATAAAATAAATAAATAAATAAATATATATATATATATATATATATATATATATATATATATATATATATATATATATATATTGGATGCATTTTTACAGTAATTTAATTTAGTTTTCATCCAAAACATAACAAAAGGGAAGTAAATTTGCCCAAAGTGTATCGTTGAGTTCTTTAAAAAATTCTAAACATTTTCTCAAAATCTCTGTCCAAATAAGATTTGTTGCCAAAAATCATTCTGCTAGCTGAAACATAGAAAAGTTATGGCCAAATTAAGACTCAAAATCACCCCAGAGTGAATGAAAGCATCCCCAAAAGCACAAAAGGGTTAAATTAAATGAAGTTAATGTTAATTATTATGCAATATTATGCTAATTATTAGGATAATAATAAGGAATAGGATAATAAATAAGTTTATCCTTTACTTTGATTATATGTAAGAATAAAAGAGGCAACAATTTACAACTAGGCCCCATTAGTTAACTAATGAATTAACTAAAATTAACTAACAATCAGGAGTTAACTTTATACTGTATTTGTTAGTACTTGTTTACAAACAGTAGTTCATTGTCAGTTGTTAAATGTTATTCTGCAGTATAAAAAATACATATGTATTAGCAAATATTGATATTCGGGTTAAATGAGATGAATAAATGCTCTTTATTTTGCATTATGTTAACTATAATCTAATTAGCTAAATTGAACCTTATTATAAATAATATTATCAACACAACATTTAAAAAAAATTGTATCCATACAGCACTAAATTCAAATGTGGAATTCTTTGTCACGACTTTTGTACGTTTTGTTGTTGTTTTGTAACGTTTCAGTTCATCCCTCTGTGAGGACAGACAAAAACAGCTGCTTGTGTGTTTTGCAGGTAGGGAGTGAAGGTTAAAAAGTCAGCGAGGGTTCATGTACAGGCCAAATGAATGAGGACGGGGGAGGAGAGGAGAGGACAAAATGAAGAGGTTCAAACCAGCGGCATCAGGTGTTTCACTTTTCACTAATGATAGTTTGAGAAATGAAAGGGATCTCATAGACAGTGGTGTAGAGTGGAGCTCCTGGCACCTTTCAACACTCCACTTCTCAGCACTGTTTTTTAATGATGACAAAAAGGTATAAATGTTGAATGTTCAGGCTGGAGGTTCCCACAGGTCATGGAATTTCTGGAATATCTAAATTCAGGAATTTTAAAAGGTCTATTCCAGACATTGAAGTTGTATATATTTTAGGGAATTTTGTTTGTCATTTAAAAATGTAATCCCTGTTGAAAACTCCTCATATATTTTTCTATATTATTTTTTATGGTTTGCCTATTGATTAGGCTTTTCATTCATTCATTCATTCATTTTACTTCGGCTTAGTCCTTTTAGTCTTCTAGTCTCAGTCCCTTTAGCGGATGCCCTTCCAACCGCAGCTTAGTAGTGGGAAACACCCAATTCAGTTTATTTAATACACCTATAAAGCTTTATAGAGTCTTTAGGCTGTGAGGGCAACCAGAGCACCCGGAGGAAACCCATGTGAACATGGAACATGCAGAAACTCCATACAAAAATCCCAAGCCAGGGCTTGAACCAGCAACCTTCTAGCTGTGAGGCGACAGTGCTAACCACTGAGCCACTGCCTGCTAATTGTCATTGCTATTTTATTCCTTTCCCACTTGTCCATTAATCAGACTTTCCCTGTTAAAATATCAACACGTTATAATAACTACACAGTTTGAGTCATCTATTAAACATTAGCAAACAGTGAATTCATTATTTGTTAAGCATTCATTTAAGGAGTTTATGAAGAATAAACAGTCCTCACTTTAGATTAGGACACAAAACTGGATGAAGTTGAGTTGATAAAGCATTTTAACATACAAATGAACTATTAGTATATAAATGGTAATTGGAACTGTTTAATAATCATTTACTTATGCATTCTGAACAATTCCTAAATAACTGGTTTGTAAATAATGCAATGTTTGATTTAGTAATGAAAAATAATCATTTTTAAAGGGACTAAGCCAAAAAGAAAATGAATGAATGAAAAATAATCATTCACAAAGTATGAAAATACAATTATTAAGCACATTATAAATGAGCTTTTGAGTCAAGAATACAGCATTACAATTGCTTACTAACATTTATTCATGTAGAGTTAACAGATAATGAATCAGCTATTTGCTAATGCTTAATATATGATTCAAAGTGTGTAGTTATTATAAAGAGTTACCATGCTGTTTTATTTTTGTGTCCCTTTTGGATTTTGCAGGAAACATTGTATTATGACTTAAAAATTGTGGTAATAATTTGTGGCATTATTGAGTTGCTTTGTTGTGAAAATATGCACAAATTTACACGTCTTTATTACTTTTTTAATGTTACAATAATGTTACAAAAATCATGTTAAAATTTCTTTGGCTGAATGCGCATTACAAAAATGTCACATGACCTTTCTAAAGTCTGTCACATCCCTAAATCTGTGGTCACACTAGAGTTTGAGCATGCAAAACTCTGGTGGACGGTGGTGCACAAAGGGATGGGATAAAACAAGACGATATGACACTGATATATGGTTGCTCCATAATTTACATTTAGAGGGGTCACGTTTTGATACTCTATCGGACTCATTCTTGACACTAAATTGCGGGTCTGAGTTCACCAAACTTGAACTTTAAAATGTGACGACATGTGAAACTTGTTGCATAAGCTTGCGTTTCCAGTCTGCATGGGCATGGGAAGATAACCGTTTTCAAGGTATACCACGGTTTGTAAAAGTCAAGGTTTTAAAGCCGTCAAAATTGTTGTTTCTAAGGTATGTGTACGCTTTTTTATTTACATTTTTTTGCTAGTTTTTTTTAGGACAACAGTATCTCTAGCAGAAAAGATCTCCAAAGATGCCGTTTTCAATTGTAAAAAATATCTGTTTTTGAAACAAACGAAGACAGCAGAAGTCAATGATTAATTTGGCCTGACATGTTTACTGCTCCAAAATATTTTAAATGTTTCTCAAAATAATATATATTTTTGCTTTTTACCCAGACATTTAAAAAGAAAATATTTTATACCAGTAATCACAATTCAGAGAAAGCGTGATATTTTTATCCAAGCTTAAAATACCCTCAGAATCTTAAACCGGCTTATGCCTAATTGGCATGCATATGAATGAAAGTCAATGGGGCAAAAAGTTCAGTGTGACCGCGGTTTAAGGAGAAACATAACATTGTGCAGTGTCTACACTCATACATGATGCATATTTGTACCCACAGTGGTTCCTCAAAGTGCATACTAGTGCCCAAATGTACCTAAAAAGTACCTTTGAGGTACCTTTATGGACCCTTCAGATACAAAAATGTACCTTTTGAAAAGGTGCTGCCCCAATGACAACTCACAGGATGACCACGTTATTCGAATATAAGGTTATTTTATATTAAACAATGTGCAGCACGGTGGCGCAGTTGTTGTGTGCTTGATTTTGCATTAAATTCAGTAATCACAGAATCACAAATACTGGAATCGCTGCTCAAAACTACAGCTGTCTTTTTAATTATAGGTAATGTTAATTCAGCATTTTATTCAGTGAAAGTCAGGTGAAAAATCCGGAAATTAGACATTTGGGCTAGCGTGGGAACCCTGCTTCAGCCTTCTTTTTTTATGTGCTACAATGATGCAACTTTTCCAGTAATCAGAGAAAAGGACTTACATTGTGTCCTTACAACGGACAATGTGACAAGATTCCACCCAAAATCAACATTGCTTTCTATACAAGATGTCAGATGTCATGACAGAAACATTGAAATATATGAATAATAAACCTCATTATAGTGTTATCAAAAGTATATTTAGTGACTGATGTTGTTGATTTGCATTGGGTCACTTTATACGTTCCTGTTTAAAATATGTTTGCTTGATCTGCAATGAAAATCGGAATGAACCGCAAACCCATGCAGCATATGTTCTACACAGAGAATGCCCTTCCAGCTGCAAACCATCACTGGGAAACACCCACACATTCTCATGCACAAACATACGTGCACTATATGGACAATTTATCTTAGCCAATACATCTGTACCGCATGTGTTTGGACTGTGGGGGAAACCGGAGCACCCGGAGGAAACCCATGCAAACACGGGGAGAACATGCAAACTCCTCACAGAAACGCCAACTGACCCAGCTGAGGCTCGAACCAGTGACCTTCTTGCTGTGAGGCAACAGCACTACCCACTGCGCCACCGTGCTGCCCACTGGTAATATTTAATTCTGTATAAAGCACATAGTCAGAATTGGAGGTGATCGTTTTATGTTGTTTCAACCACGACATCACAGAAATAGAAACTGTTGCTAAAATAGAAACTTTGTGCATCACTGTCGTGGATAGTTAGAACAAAAACCTCTTTTAAAATGGAAAAGTTTGCTTTTGTTGTGTTTAGAGGCATTTTAGCATTGCATTGTGTAGTTAGGACATGTGTTAATCACAAAGTGAAGTTTAATTTAAATTAATGTTGGGAGGAGCACGTGCTCATGATTGACCCAGCTGGCCCACATTAGTTAATCACGATTCTCCAATCAGAGGATCCCAAGTCACAATACATATTCCCATTTCATCTTCATCTGGAAGAAACCCTCCTTCTCCTCTTCTTCCACCTTTATCCAGAATGGGCGGCAAGGTGGCCAAGTGACTAGCACTGTTGCCTCACAGCAAGAATACCAATGGCGTTGGGTCGTCACAGGGCCATCTGGTATTTCTGTGCGGAGTTTGCATGTTCTCCCAGTGTCCGCGCGGGTTTTCCCGGTTTTCTCCCACCATCAAATAAAATAAGCCTAAATCTTTTCTCTAATGTCTTACTCTCAGGAAGTTCACCTTGGCCTCAGCAACAGGGGAGTTTGAGATCGACCTGAGCTCAATTTCCCCTTGCCCTGCGAAACTGGGTAGCCCTGGGCCCCAGGATCCCTTGAGCTCAAGACTCTCTCCCGGGACAGCATGGCAAACAAGCTATGAATAAATCTTGAGCTAAGTGTGAACTCTAGAAAAGATGTTTATATCACACAAGCAGACATATTCATTGGCGTAATAATCAAGGAATATGTGTCTGTACTATGGCTGCTGCAGTTGCAATGATATTATGCAGTGTCTGAAAATAGACCACAGAGCTAGGTAGCTTCCAACACGACCACGTACTGTATGCTGCTCATATTGTGTAATATCATTGTGCTTGCTGCAGCCATGGTATGGCAGCTAAGTTTCTTGATTATTACTTGGGAATAAGAGTGTTTTTTTTTTTTTTTTTTATCCGAGTTTGTGGATAGTTCTTGTTTTTTCTTTGTTTGTAGTTTGTTATTAAGGTTACTTATTGTTCATTGATTATGTTCATCTGGGCCTGGTTTAGTTACTCACCCTATTGTGTTTAAATGTCTTAAATGTCTTTAATTCCTTTAGTTCAAACTTCCTGTGCTGTCTTTACTTTTATTTGTACCTGTTGTGGTTGTCTACACAACACTAAAAAGATAGTTTGAAGAAAGCTGGAAACCTGTAATCATTAGCCCCTTTCACACAGTGATACCGGTAAATTTCTGGAAAATTTCCGGAACGACTTTACCGGTATATTGAAAAAAGCGCTGTTCACGCAGGCGAGGACGTTACGGAAATTTTCCGGAAAAGAGCATTCACACATCCATTCCAAAATACCGGTAAATTCTGACATCATTCACTACAAATGAGCTTTAAACGGCTGCGCTTGTATTTGTAAACATTTGACTAAATTACAAACTCTGTGGATGATCAATATTGTGAACAACTTTCGCAGGATCACTTTCGCATGTCGAGATGTTCATAATATGTGTGTGTGCAGGCGCTCATAGGCTGTTTCACAGGCGCACGCAAAGCTTGAAGGTAAACAAACAACGGCTTATCATAAGCATCTCATCGATGATTATTTACACAGTTGGCATTAAGAAGAACATATAAACGTGATCTGACTAACTTCTAGCAGCTAAATGTGTCTGGAAACATATTCAAAGGCTTTTATTCTCACAAACCGCGCGGACGTAAATGCGTCTGACTGTTGTGATTGGCTAAAGCAGACGTCTCACGTCAGCACGTTCTAGACGTGCATGTGCTTATTACGGGAATCTTCCTTCTGCATTCACACAGCGCAGCATTCCGGCAAATTGCCGGTAATGTTACAACTTCTCTTTCCGGAAAATAGCCAGAACGAATTTACCGGTATTTTCAAAAAGGACCTGTTCACACACACAACCTTTCCGGAAAATTGCCGATAATTTTCCGGAAAGGTCTGTATGTGTGAAAGGGGCTATTGGCAGCCATCGCATTTGCTTTTCCTACTATGGAAGTCAATAGTTACAGGTTTTCAGCTTTCTTCAAACTATCTTCTTTAATGTTCAACAGAAAAAAGAAACTCATAAAGGTTTGGAAACATTTAAAGGAGAGTAAATGTTCATTTTTGTGTGAACTATCCCTTTAATATAGAAATGGAGTTAAATATGATTGAAGCGAAACATTGTTATTGAAGCTGAACCATTTTTCCTCTCTAGAGGCCTTTGATCCGATAAGGTCTTCATTATGTCTAATATGATATCTGCATTTATCCCTTCACAACTATATGACAAGGGAGAGGGTTCCACATCTTATCTAAATGAAGTTCATCCCTCTTATGACTCCTGTGACCTCGGAGCAACCCTACCTGTTCCACTTCTGAAGTGTGCGGAGTGATAAAACTCTAGAAGATAAAACACTATGACACATTTATTGGTGTTTTCATTTCCTACCGTTGCTTTGGAGATCCATTTAAGAACATTCTCATCCAATGTACTAAAATGATTTTGTTTTTCAGAGACGTAATCAAATAGTCGTTTATATGCCAGAAAAGCAACCCATGTAATTACTTTCACAACAACTGTATTGCTGTGTCCGCAGAACAGAGCATGGGTGAAAATACTGCGACTGCAGAACAACTTGAGTCCTGATAAAGTTCATGGCTAGACTGAACTTTTGAACTGTCGCTGGTATGTGGCTTTGTGCTGGAGTCCATGTCAAACGTTTAGCCATGTAGAATAAAATTGAAGCAGTAGACTTGCTCATGTTATCTGGCACTGAAAGCCAAGCGCAATGAGCTAAACTTCTCAGTCAGTTAAATTGAGACTAGTAAAATCTCAGTCAGCCTTAAAAAGATTTTATTGTTAGCACAAAACTTTACTCAAACCCATCAATTATAAAATCACTGTACTTTAATGATAATAATGATTCCTTACATTTATATAGTGTTTTTCTGGACACTCAAAGGGCTTTACACATCGGGGGGAATCTCCTCATCCACCACCAGTGTGCAGCATCCACCTGGAAGACACAACGGCAGCCATATTGCACCAGAACACACACCAGCTGATTGGGGATGGTTAGGAGGACAGTGGGCAAATTAGGTCAGGATGCAAGGACATGCATTTTTCTTTAACCCCTACTCCTTTTGAAGGACATCCTGGGACTTTCAGGACTTCGGTTTAACGTCTCATCACTGACCAGTATAGAGTCACTATACTGGGGCGTTAGGACCCATACAGACCGCAGGTTGAGCAACCTCTGCGGATCTCACTAACACCACTTCTGGCAGCAACCTAGTTTTCCTATGTGGTCTCCCATCCAGGTACTGACCGGGCGCAGCTCTGCTTAGCTTCAGTGGGTGACCATGCAGAGAGCTAACTGCCGGAATTGTCAACATGGTTTTCATGATATTTGAACACATTTTTATTGAGACTAATTTTGCAATAAGTATTGTTTTTGTAATGTATAATTGAGCTTCACTTTTAGAAATAAATGAACGTTTGTTATAAATGTTCTTTAGATAAATAGGTATCACTTTATAGTAAGTGTCTTTAACTACGGTGTTCTTCAAAATATAAACACAATGTGTTTAATGTGTTCATATTGTATTGCAGAATAGGGTTTGCGACAGGTTTAGTGGTGTGGGAAGGTTTAAGTGTTGGTTAAGGTGTAATTTAGTTTATTCAATTCACTTGTACAGAATGTCTTTGGAAACCGGAGTACCTGGAGAAAACCCACGCGAACACTGGGGGAACATACAAACTCCACACAGAAATGCCAATTGCTCTAGAAGGACTCAAACAAGCGACTTTCTTGCTGTGTTGTGACAATGCTAACCACTTAGCCATTGTGTCACTTCTACTTTAAATATAAACAGTTGAAATCAGAATTATTAGCCCCCCTGATTTATTAGCCCGTTTATTTTTTCCACAATTTCTGTTTAACAGAGAGCAGATTTTTTTCAACACATTTCTAAACATAATAGTTTTGATAACTCATTTCTAATCTCTGATTTATTTCATCTTTGTCATGATGACAGTAAATCATACCCTTCATTGGGTATTATATTTCATGTTTGTTTTTGCAACAAAACCTTTAAAAAAATGTATAAAGGCGGAAGACAAGTCTTTTTAGTTTTTTTTTTTTTTTTCAGAGCTGGTTGAGTAACTTCAGTGGGTTGTAAAGAGAACCTAAAGGACTAACATACGTTTGTTCAGGTTTATATGCAGGTCGCAAAGATGCCGCAAACCTCAGAATGAGCAGCTTGAGGCCACTGCGAGGCATGAACTCGGAGGACTGTTTGAACTTGTCCTGAAAGTGCGTCAGATATTGCCGTCAGAAGACCATAATAGCAGACGTGTCTGCAAAAGTCAATCACTAGTTCCCACCTCTGCAGATCACACTGTAACCGCTTGTCTTATATCTTGTCTGAATGACTTGAGGTCTCTTAAGGTCATGTCAAAAAATGAACATCATTTTACATTGGATTGGGTTTGATAGTTGTCAATTGTCGATAATGATCCAAGAAAATGTGTACACTGATTTAACAATTAATCAATATATTACCAGTTAGCCATCAATTCTCAAATTTATATCCCAAATATGAAAACCTGTTTCTTTATATACATTTCATTTTAGCAAGCTCACAGGAGCATGTCATATACATTTCTGGAGAGTGTGAATTATGTAGCCAGAAGTATGTATGGCTGCATTTCATCTTTAAAGTGAACACTACAAATGACGACATTGTTCCTTTTTGTGCTTAACAGCAGACCGCTTACCTCTATTTGGATGGTTTTCCCGATGTTACCAGTTTGCACAGTAGCTTGCCATGTACATCAGAGGACTATAGATGCAAAGAGAAGTTGACCATGATGAAAGGTTTTGAGTCCGGGGATGAACGGTTCCAGACAGCTGGTAAGACAAAAACAGAAGCCAAACAATAAAAAAAACAAGTAAATAACAGTGTGAGAATGTGGTAAAACATGGTAAAAGTCAGTTGAGGGCTTTTGTTTTTCTGGATTGCTTCTGGATTGTCGGTTTGGTTTAGGGAAGTGGGTGGGTGGGTTTGGGTTTAGGGAAGGAGGAAGGTGGGTAAGTCGATTGGTCAGCCAGTCAGTTGACAGCAGCCTATGGTGGATTTACGTGAGAAGAGCAGGTGCAAATGGCACTCGCGAGAGAAATTTGAGATCTGAAAAAGCGTACAAAGTGGCCTCTAGTGGATTCCCAAAACCAAAAACTGCAAAAAAAACGTAGCTCCTGGGATGTATTTGGCGCTCTTCAGAATTGTATATAGCGGTACATTATCAGAATAAGTCCCCCCATTGCACAACTTTCAAATTAAGTTTCACGATCACCAGCGATGCAACAACCAGAGATCGCTGGTAAACACTCACATTCACATGAACTTCAAATTCGCCATGTTATGGACTACATATTCAGCCATGCAACACACAAACACTCACCTGCTCCAAGTCACCAGTGATTGCAAACACTCACACAGATGAAGCTGCTCACAGACTGATACATTGGACTATCCGCTTGTTAAGTGTGACGTCACGCAAAGCGGCTTCTGGGTCCAATCGCTCTATTCAACTGTATGGGGAGACTCATGAAATGGTAATTATAAACATTTACAAAGCAATTTAATACTTTCGAAAATCACAATCGCCATATATATGTCCATGCCTAATATCCGATGGCCAGAATGTGATTCATTTTTTTTATAAATTGTTAAAATTTTGGCATTTGTGATGCAGCAAGCCCAGAGATTGGTGTGTACACTATGGCTTCATGTAAAATTAACTTTAATATGTGATTTGAATTAAAAGTGATCATAAACGAATAATTTCTCAACTCAAATGAGTGGCGGCTTGGACCCAGAAACAATTTTACATACGTCACCACTTGACAAGCGGATAAGAATAGCACAAACACACACAGTTGTTGCTGAGTCTTGTTATCTGTTTAGTGACATTGCAATGAGTTACCTTTGTTTTGATTTGCTGTGTTTTTGACCCTCGCTTCGCCTTGTTTGTTCGCCTTGTCTGCTGCCTGCCTTGTGACCATCTGCCTGTTATTTTGACAACAACTCTGGATTGCCCTTATACATCTGTTTGCTCCTGTGTTGATCATTGCTTACCTGACCATCCATTTAATAATACCCTGCATTTGAATCTTCACGTCCGTTGTCAGCATCACATCACCGTTACAGAAAGAGTATAGCTTGCAATTTCAAACTAGCTTCCGCAACTGGATATGAAGCCAAAACAAAATCACTAATGGTTACAGTCATGCGATTTAACCTGAAAAAGCCACAGGTAAAAGCAATAAATCACCTTCGTTTTCAATAGACAGCTAGATATTTAGCTTTCTAGACTGGAATGATGTCTGCGTTCCAGAATACTCCGCGACTTAGTTTTCACTTGTTGGATGCTAAAACACTAAATAAACAGGACTAAATGATGCATGCTTACTGTTTACACTGCTGGTGGAGTCAGAAATCTGAGCCGCATCCGCTTGACCAAAGTAAAAGCTGCTTCTTGAACTGTGTCGGGGTGTGGATGTATACAAGCTGAAACACAGAAATCGTTCATCATTACACCATCGTCAGTTGACAAAAGCTGAGTCTCATCAAAGAGAAGAGGTTTTCACTCTTTCCCTTTTGTTTACTGTGGTGTAAATGTGTGTATGTTGGCTTAACCATGCTATTTAATTTGTGAGCATTCATTACATTTTATTTGAGGTAATTTGTATGTTTCTACCGTATGAAACTCCAACCCTGAACCTACCATTGACATTATTGGACTAGTTTTGATTGGTCATTAGTAAGGCCAGACAGAATCTGCGGATTTATGTGAAATGATTTTGGGAGTATCATAACTAAAAACTTAATATGAGATTAAAAAAATATGTTTTTTAGCTTATTTAATGTTTACAAAGCAAATCCTTGGTAAACAAAGCAAGTCTCTCATATAATATATCTACCAAAAGACAGAAAATACTACTTTAGAAACTGTATAGTAAATAAATTATATGAACTTTCAGTCCCACTTTATATTAAGTGGCCTTAACTAATATGTACTTACATAGAAGTTAATAGTTTGTTACTATGTACTTATTGTGTAAATACATGTATTTACTGTGTACTTATGCTTGATTAAATACATGTATGTAATTACATCTGTAATTAACTTTTGTAATTGCATTTGTAAATACACTGTTGACCATCCCTTACACCTTAACCTACCCTTCATCCTACCCATGCCACCAAACCTGTCCATAACCCAACCTCTATTCCAACTCAAATGCACCACAAGTGTTCTTAAATACATTATAAACACAGTAAGTACATTGTATTTATTTTTTTGATGTAAGTACATAGTAGTTAGGGACACTTAATGTAAAGTAGGACCGAACTTTCTTATATTAGCCAATAATATTGCTAAAAGTAGTTTAAAAACTGATTCATTCCTTCATTTTCCTTCAGCTTAGTCCCTTATTCATCAGGGGTCACCACAGCGGAATTTAAAACTGAATAAATATAAATTTACACAGATTCACACAAGTAAATAAATAGACTCAATTATTGGCAAAACATCTGCAGAAATCTTTGCACAGATTCCATGTGGACTTAGGTCACATTTACACTAATATGTTTTAGTTTTAAAATGCATAAGTTTTGCTACGGTTACACCGTCCGTTCACACAACGCTAGAGTTTTCGAGCACTGAAACAAGAGTTTTTTAAAAATGCTGAAGGAGCCGTTTTTGTTTTAAAAAGCTGCTGCTCCGTGTTAGTGTGAATGGGGGAAAACGGAGACATCTGAAAATGGAGGCGGGGCTGCAGACATTCGCCTACCTGATTGGGGCTTTTTTTTCAATATTAAGTAGCTTACGTACAGTTCAGTTCTGCATTATCTTCTTGTAAGTTCAAACTTCGCAAGTTTGATACGAAAAACAAACTCCCGAGGACATGTTGGGTAAACCTTCAAGGGTACTTTATAACCTCATTCACATCACCCTGGCTACGTTGTTTCACTATCTTACTGTAACAATAAAATAAAAAACATGATATAAGGAACTGCTTATTTTCATTTTGATATTCGCAATTTAACAGACAGCAGAAATGTTGATGTGTCATGTAGCTGCATATTTAAATGAGCGTCATCTTCACTGTATAACAAAACAGAGAATATAACATTACTGCCTCATTTAATTTTCATTGAATATACGAAACATACCCTCTCTTTCACTGAATATGAGTTTTAATAATCAATAACGGCCATTATAAAAGTATAAAGTACAATAAGTTTATACATTATAGAAAAAAAATGCAAATAATCAGTCAAATGTAGAATCGGTCTACGTGATTAAATGATTGGATGTATTAACTTATCTTTGCCATCAGCCAAAACACGTTACCTGAGAACAAGTATTAGATTCAAAAGACCAAAGTCATGGAATATGTTGTTAGATATATGATGAATTAAATATCACGTTTAACAAATATAGTGAAATTAAATCCAGCGGTAGATCCTTGATGAGCAGTCCGCCGTGCACAGCTCTCATCGCTGCAGTGCATGCCAGAGAGTGTGGTCACGTGATGTGCGTTTTCAGCGATGTAGTGTAGATGGAGAGGTGTTCAGAAATGCTGGGTGAAACAATGTTTTAAAACTAAAATGTATTAGTGTAAACGGGTCCTGAGTCATTGGGCTAGTTTTGGACTACCCAAAACTAATTGTGATTGGTGGTCTATAGTAGTTTGAATGTGTTTACAAGCTGAAATATCTTTCTCTGGAAATGTTACTTTGGCAAATGGTTTCAGACTCCTGAAGTTAACCTGATTTTATTCCTAATAGTGTCACAACAAGACCATTTCAGGGCTGACTGATCAGTCATTTTGGGCGTCCCAGGTTATTTCTTTTGGAAAACAAATACACAATTTATTAAGCACTTTTGAAACTTTAGAACTTTTGACATTCTCAAACAACTATATTTCATGCTTTTTTCTGATATTTTTGGCTGTGTTTATGGAAACAGCATTTTTATTTCTTAAAACTGTGTCATTTTATCATTATTAATTCTTATTTCACATTCAGTTCCTTTCACATATACCTATTTTACATTGGGAACTATAGGGTCACGATTGAAACCCATTAAAAACCCATTAAAAGTCTCTATAGAAACCCATTACAAGTCTCCATTGAAACCCATTAAACGTCTCAATTGAAACCATTAAAATCAATGTGAAAGGTAAACATTTAGTGCCACACAATTCAATCCCAATTGATTATCTGAGGTCACGATTTCATTGAAAATTAATTCTAGATTTAGATTGACTGGTCATCTCCGTAAAATCATTATTTGATATATGTCCATTTAGATTTGTATAAATAATATCATTGACTTTGTAAAAGTATTACACTTTTTGATGATAATTTTTTATTTTTAAATATAACACTGATCATGAACATTTACATTCTTTTAACCAATCACAGCTTGTGTGTTTACTCTTTTTAACTTGTGACATTAACACATTTGTGAAAGTGATTACAATTATAGCACTATGGGAATTTATTGCTACCCAAATTACCAACATGTTAACAAATATCAGTAAATTAACAGTTATAAAAAAACAATCTGAGCTAGCAATTTACTCTACTGAGTGAAGCCTGCAGCCACTGTTATTTTGAGTCATTTTTAAAAAAAATGCTAAAAGCAGCTAAATGAATGTTAAAAATTGCTAAATTTGTTGCTAGGTGCTTTTTGAATAAAAAAGTTGCTAGGTTAGTATGAAAAGTTGCTAAATCTAGCAACAAAATTGCTAAGGTGGTAACACTGGCTCAATCAATAACACAATAGCACTTATATACTTATAGTTTTTAACAGTAAAACAGAACAAAGCTGCAAAACTCTTTATAAATGACCTAAAATAAATGTGTAAATGTTTTTTTTTATGTATGATGTTTACATTTTACTTTAAGTAAAATCAATACATTTGTACAAATGGACTTCACACATTTTTAAAAACTCATTTTCGCCATTAATAGAGCTAAAAAAAAAATCTGCAAAACTTCCAACTCACGAGAAATGGATAAATTAATGTCTCTACGAGGTCATGCCTTTTTTTTTGTAAATGACTGAACTTTTCCTGACCCTGGAGACCCGTGAAAAGCCCCCTCTTGATTATAAATAATAGCAACGGGCTGCTAATAGTTAATCCGATTGAGAGCTGGAATAGTCTGATATGATTCGGCAGGAGGGCAAGAGGGCAGCAGACGTGTAAATGCTTTTAGAAACGTTCTCATTGACCCTCATGGTAATCAAAAAGTCATTTTCACTTCAGTGCCAGAGAGCCATATCAGTCAGCTTTAACACTTCCATTGTGGAGGAAGTTTAGATGAAGTGGTGTGCTGTTGAACCAAGCCCTAACCCTAAGACATGGACGATTCGTTAAAGTCACATTTATTTATAGAGTAATAAATACAATACCTACAATTGGGTGAAAGCAGTTTTACTGTAATAAACAAGAAAACTACCGAGCTTGTTTTGATGAATTGATTAATTATAAAACTCCATTTCAGATATAAAGCAGAGCTATAGAAAGCAATGGTGTACACTATTAAAATGGTGTTAATTAAGGTTACAGTTTTAAACTGATCTCTAGAATAACCATCGAAAAGTTGGTGACTGATATGTTTTAACAATAACACAATGTTTCAGAAGTTAATGTTAGTTGTTGCATTTACTAAAATGAACTAAGAATGAACAATCCCAGCAGGCACAGAACGTCAACATGACGTCAGATTAACGTTGTACCCCAATGTTGTGGGACGTTGCATTGTTATTGGAAAGGAAAATCAGATTAACGTCAGAACCCGACGTCAGGCCAACGTCAATGTCCAACATCAAACCTAAAATCAACCAAATATTAACGTCTAATAATGTTACAGCTTGACATTGTGTGAACATTACCGCTATAATGTCTGTCAGACGTTGGATTTTGTTTGCCATACCTGACAAATTAATGTCAGTATTTGACGTCAATATAAAATTGGATTAAGATGTTGGCTCTACGTGGGATTAAGTCACGTTCCAAGAAAACCTAAAGTCAAGCAAATATTTAGTCGTTATTGGACATCAAAATAACGTTGTCCTTAGACACTGACTAGACATTGAATCTTGGTCACCTGATATCACAACCTAAATCTAACCAAATATTAACTATAGACTCTCTCTGGATGAATTATTTGAATCAGTGAGTTAAATTAAGACTTTCTCTGGATGAATCGTGTGAATCAGTGGGATTTAAACTAGAGGCTCTGGCTGAATCGTGTGAATTGAGATTTTAAGTAGAAACTCTTTCTGAATGAATCATGTGAGTCGTTTAGATTTTAACTGCAGACTGAGTTGATCATTTGAATCATTGAGTTAAATAGATACTCTCTCTGGACGAATCATGTGAATCATTGAGATTTTAACTAGAGGCTCTGGCTGAATCGTGTGAATTGAGATTCTAAGTAAAGACTCTCTCTGAATGAATCATGTGAGTCAGTTAGATTTTAACTGCAGACTGAGTGAATCATTTGAATCAGTGAGTTAAATAGATACTCTCTCAGGATGAATCATGTGAATCTGGGAGCTTTTAACTAGAGACTCTATCTGAATGAATCATGTGCGTCAGTTAGATTTTAACTGCAGACTCACTCTGAATGGATTATTTGAATCAATGAATTCCACAAATCCCATAATAACATAGGACATTATTTCTACACAATCACCAGGCACTTTATTAGGTACACCTGTCCAACTGCTGGTTAACGCAAATGTCTAATCAGCCAATCGCATGGCAGCAAGTTAATGCATTTACGCATGTAGACATGATCAAGACAATCTGCTGCAGTTCAAACCGAGTATCAGAAAGGGGAAGAAAAGGGATTTAAGTGACTTTGAACGAAGAATGGTTGTTGGTGCCAGAAGAGCTGGTTTGAATTTCAGAAACTGCTCATCTACTAGGATTTTCACGCACAATCCTCTCTAGGGTTTTCAGAGAAAGGTCCAAAAAAGAGAAAATATCCAGTGAGCGGCAGTTCTGTGGGCGCAAATGCCTTGTTGATACCAGAGGTCAGAGGACCCAGACTGGTTCCAGCTGATAGAAAGGCAACAGTGACTCAAACACACGTATTTGGCGTCAACAACATGAAAACATGGATCCATCCTGCCTTGAATGAATAGTTAAGGCTGGTGGTGGTGGTGTAATGATGTGGAGGATATTTTCTTGGCACACATTGGGCCGATAAGTATCAATTTAGCACCATTTCAACGCCGCAGCCTACCTGAGTACTGTTGCTGACCATGGCCATCTTTGTAAGATGTTTACAATATTCTTCTATATTCTGTAGTGGAAAAGATATAGCAAGAAGGGCTATCATTCATAAAAAAAAATCTCAAAAAGAAAGATAAGTGAAAAATATGGCAAAAGGGGGTCCAACCTGGTATTAGTAAGGTGTACCTAATAAAGTGGCCAGTGTGTGCATAATCTGAGGATAAAAAAATACAAATATGTAGAAAATCAGCTTTAAAGATGCACTAATTAAGTTCTTAACCAAGCATATTACTAATCATAAACTGAAATGTACCAAATGTCTTCATGCAACATGATCTTTACTTAATCTGCTACGATCGCCAAAATTATTCCAGTGCAAAATAAGAAAGAGTTATGTAACACCCAAACCTCTCTATTGGCTTGATTTTCACACATGCGTCACTTAAATTTTGTGCAGAAAGTGTAAAAAAAAAAAGAAAAAAGAGTGGCTCCTCAGCTGAAAATGCTTCTTTGTCCTCTTCCCTTATGCTAAATAACAAGCAGTTCAGTGTGTGAGGGGAAAACACCCTGCAATTACACTGATTTACACTGTGCTCAGTTCAGGGGAGTGAATAAAAACAGGCCTCTTTCATTTGCTCGCTATAAATTCCGTATATGCTCACAAATTTGGAGAAAAAATGGCTCTGGGAATAAAAAAGTTTTGTTGTCGCCCCTAGATGTCAAACAATAGGCCGGACAGACGTTCTTTACAAGGTGATAGGAGGAAAAGTTCAGCTGCACCTCTCCCAAGGCCCGGACCTGCAGCGATAGGGCGGCTGATCATAAAGGTGTCAGGCCTGCGGCGGGACGCGTGTAAATCAGCGGCACAGAAAAGCAGAGGAACGGCCGAGAGAGGCATCTGCCAGCATCTCACCGTGTCACACAAGGACAAGTCCCTTCCACATGACCCCTGTGCGCTGGGAGACGCACAACACATTTCTGCAAATCTGCAACAGCACACAGGGGATGACGCCTGTGGGGGTCGGTGGAGAAGTTGTACGGGAGTGCAGTGAGTTTAAGTAAAAACTTATTTTTAAACTATTTTTCACCTTTGTGCAATTTTTTTTATTTTTTAGTTCCATTTTTAATACCTTTTTTTAAAGACTTATTTTTGGCCTTTTGCCTTTATTAGATAGAACAGAATTGAGAATTGAAGCAAAGTTGGAGAGAGAGAGGGGGTTAGGGTAGGGAAATGTCCTCGAGCTGGGATTCGAACTCGGGACGCCGTGATGTGCTAACCACTAGGCTATTGCGCCAACGCCATTTTTGATTATTCACCCCAAACTTATAAAATGGGCTAAATACAGCACTCTAAAAAATGTCGGGTAGTTTAACCCAAATTCTTTTCAAATAAGGAAGAACCTAACAACTGGGTTAAATTCATAAATGATTTTCAATTGCACTTTAGACCAGCAATTAAATTTGTCTATATTTAACCCAAGATTTGTTTAGAGTGTATAAAATTAACAATAATTATTCCTGTTTACTGTGTAAAAATCTGATTTTCTGATCTCTATTTCTGTATGTTGTATGTCTTTATAATACGTGTTTCTTATAATAAGATAATATGGAATTTCTTTCAAAGAGAATATATAATTTGGCACAGATATTTATAAAGCCAAACATATGCAAATCAATAATGTCTTCATGATAGTATAGAAGACTATTTATTTAGTAGAGAAATGTTTATACAGTCTCTCTGTATCTCCAAAATAATTATATTTTTTTTATTATGGGAAGCAAAAGATATCATGATGGTATATAATCTTCAAACCCCTATTAAAAACACATATATTTATTTTCTGTTCAGCTTAGTCACTTTATTAATCAGGGGTCGCCACAGCGGAATGAACCGCCAACTTATCCAGCAAATGTTTTACACAGCAGATTTCCTTGCAGCTGCAACCCATCACTGGGAAACACCCATTATCGTTCACACTCATACAATACATACAATTTAGCTTACACAGTTCACCTGTACCACATGTCTTTGGACTTGTGGGGGAAAGCGGAGCACCCAGAGCAAACCCACGCGAACTTGGGGAGAACACGCAAACTCCACACAGAAATGCCAACTGACCCAGCCGGGGCTCGAACCAGCGACCTTCTTGCTGTGAGGCGACAACACTACCTACTGCACCACTGCGTTGCTAAAACTCCTATATTAATGTGTAAACCCTCAGTTAACCAAATTTGGGTCTTAAAATAATACACTTTAAAAAACATTAGGTTGTTTAACTCAAATTTGTCTCAAACATGGAAGATCCAAACAACTGGGTTAAATTCATAAATGATTTTCAATTACATTTTTTAACCCAGCAATTACATTTGTCCATATTTGACCCAAGATTCGTTTAGCGTATAAAATTAACAATAAGTATTCCTGTTTACTGTGTAAAAATCAGATTTTCTGATCTCTATTTTTGTATGTTGTTTGTCTTTATAATATGTGTGTCTCTTATAATAAGATAATATGGAATTTCTCTCAAAGAGAAACTGTAACTGGCACAGATATTTATAAAGCCAAACATATGCAAATCAATGAGAAGTTTGATTAATTGATTGATTGATTGATTGATTGATTGATTGATTGATTGATTGATTGATTGATTGATTGATTGATTGATTGATTGATTGATTGATTGATTGATTTTATTTGACAAATTTACCAAAAATATACAAACAAGTCCAGTTAGACTAATTCATACATATTTAAAAAACTGTTAAGTTTAAAATACACAAAAAAGCCACAGGCTTATTTCCATTGTGGTCCTCCACAAACAAGCAAATCATAAATGGAGAGCAAACATCATCAGCTCAACAACTAGGCACAACAAAATCCTTAACTTCAACTTCAACTGTAAAACAACCACTTTTTAATTTCCCTTCTAAAAACACTCTCAATTTGAATCTCTTTAAAAATTGTGGGCAAAACATTCCAAGCAGCAGAGCTTGTACACAAAAATAATTTCTTCCTGATTCACTCTTAAATCTATATGGGTAAATATCCCAGTACGCGCTCTTGTAAAATGACAATTTACCTCACTAACTAAAACATAATAATTAAGAAAATATTTTGGGACCGTTTACTTTAAAATCTTAAAAACCATCACTAATTTAAAAAATGTCACCCTTTTCTCAACTTTTAAAAAATTACTTTGACTGTTATGTTCATTATTTAAATGTGTCAGAGGAGTTAACTTCATATTAGTATAGAAGACAACTTATATAGTAGAGAAATGCTTATATAGTCTCTCTAAAATAATAGGTGATATTATGGGAAGCAAAATTTATCCATGATGGTGAATATTGTTCAAAAGCCTATGCATCACATTGGAACCTCCTATATTAATGTGTAAACCTTCAGGTAACCTAATTTGGGTCATAAATAATACACACTAAAAAAATATTAGATTGTTTAACTCAAATTTGTCACAAATATGCCCAACAGTTGGGTTAAGTTCATAAATTATTTTTTTAAATATTTTTAACCCAGCAATTGGAGTCATCCATATTTTACTGAAGAATTGTTTTGAGTGTATAAAATAACAACAATTATTCCTGTTTGCTGTGTAAAAATCTGATGTTCTGATCTGTATTTACTTGCTCATAATTGTTTTGTGTCATATTTGATATCGAAAGAGACTATTCACCCCTAAATTAAATCTGTCACCAGTTACTCCCCCTATTTGAGTTTCTTTTTTCTGTTCAACACAGAAGATGGTATTTTGAAGAATGCTGGTTGATGTAACTCATTGACCTCCATAGTATTTTTCTTTTCTACCATGGAAATGAATCAACCAGCATTTTTCTAAATATCTTCTTTTGTGTTCAACAGATGAAAGACACCCATAAAGGTTTAAAATCACATGTGGCAGAGTAAATATTCAGGTAATTTTAATTTTTGGGTGAACTATCCCTTTAATGCAGGGGTGCCTAAACTTAGTCCTGGAGGGCCGGTGTCCTACAAAGTTTAGTTCCAACCCCAAATAGACACACCTGAAGCAGCTAATCAAGCTCTTTCTAAATATACTAGAAACTTCCAGGCAGGTGTGTTGAAGCAAGTTGGAGCTAAACTATGCAGGACACCGGCCCCCCAGGACTGAGTTTGGGCACCCCTGCTTTAAGGTTACTATCGTCTACATAAAGAAGAATATGGAATTGCTCTCGAAGAGAATGTATAATTTGGAACAGATATTTATAGCACCACAAATATGCAAATCAATGAGAAGTTATCTTCATAACAGTATAGAAGATTACTGACATAGAAATGCTTATCTCTGTATCTCTAAAGTAATAGCTGATATTTCAATTTCAGTTATATTATGGGAAGCAAAAGATATCCATGATGGTAAATATTGTTTGAAAGCCTACGCATCACATTGGAACCTCCTATATAAAAATGTAAACCTTGGGTCAACTCAAATTTGTCTCAAATATGGAAGAAGCTAACAGTTGGGCTAAATTCATAAATTATTTTCCATTACATTTTTTAACCCACTGGATTTGTCCATTTTTCACGCAAGAATTGTTTCTAGAGTATAAAAATAGTAATTATCATTCCTGTTGATCATATAAAAATCAGATTTTCTGATCTCTATTTTTGTATTTACTTTCTCAAATTGTCTTTGAATGTCATTTTTGATACTTAAAGTGATAATTCTATTTAAGTTTCTTTCTTCTGTTAAACACAGAAGATGTTATTTTTATGCTGGTTGATGGAATCCATTGACTGCCATAATCATTTTCTTTCCTTCTATGCAACCAGCATTTTTCGAAATATCTTCTTTTGTGTTCAACAGAAAAACTTATAAAAGTTTAAAATCACATGAGGGAGAGTAAATAGGGAGATGATTTTCGTTTTTCTGTTAACTATCACTTTAAGGTTTTCATGGTCTATATAAAGGATCATATAGAATTTTTCTCAAAGAGAAAAAAAAAAACTCTAAATATGTAATTTGGCACAGATATTCAAAAATAAGCAAACCAATGAAAAGTTATTTTCATAATTGTACAGAAGACTACCGACAGAAACACTTATAAAGTTTCTTTGTATCTCCAAAATAATAGCAGATATTCAGATTTTTTTTTTGCTGATGTTGCTGATATTTAGATTTGTTTATTAATCTGAGGATCAAAAGACATACAATACATTTCCATAATAGTAAATATTCTTCAAAACCATAATGACATGTCTATACTATTGGACTTTGCCATGGTCTGAAAAATATATATTATTCTGTTAAATGTGCGTTTCCAGAGACAGTGTTTATTAGCATTGATAGATGGTATGATGTTTCCCTTTTTGCCTAACTCCATCTATTGATTGATTTACTCATTTCCTGATTTTTAAGGATTGCTATCATTTCCTTAATATAACTTTACCCATAACAATTATTGTATTTATTTATTTGGTATATATTTAGTTAACCTATTTGCTACAATTGATTGTGATTTATTTTTTGTACATTTGAACTATAACCCATTGCACATTTTGGTAAAAGTTACCTCTTTCTCTGAAAGCACATTTTTGATACATACATTTATTTTGACAACCTTAAACATGTCACAAAAAAACCCTATGCATCACAGAAACTATATTGATATGTGAAGCTTCAGTTAACAAAATCTTAAAATATTACACTTAAAAATGTTGGGTTGTTTAACTCAAATTGGCCTCAAATATGGAAGAACCTAAAAGATTTTCAATGTCATTTTTAACCCAGCGATTGGATTCTTCCATATTTGACCCAAGAATTGTTTAGAGCAAACTCAGTCCTGGAGGGCCGGTGTCCTGGGGCCTCATGTACGAAGACTTGCGTGGAAATCTTACTAAAACATTGCGTACGCACAAAGCTGTAAATGTGCGTACGCAGAAAAAAATTCAGATGTATGAAACACTGCGTACGCCGAATCTCACGCATATTCTTTTGTACATCCGAATGAACGTGAAACTGAGCGCAACATGCACGAGCACAAAACCCCTCCCTGCCTCCTCCCCTGTATGAATATGCTAATGACTATGCTAATGGCAAAACCCAACGAAAAAGCAATGGAAAAAGCAAGCAAAAAGAGAAACTTTGAACAGAATGTGAAATGGAGGTGCTGCTTTCGGAGGTAGACCGGAGAAAAGCGGTGTTATTTGCAAGTTTGTTCTCCGGAATTAACAACAAAAGAAAAAAATAGAGTGGGAGAGTTTAACTGATGCGGTTAACACAGTTGGGTCTGAACATCGCACTGAGTGCATCAAAGATAGAAATACTGTGATTTATATCTGTAAAATGTTGCGGCACCCTTACCAGTCTCAGTGGCGCACCTTGTAAGACGCATGTGATCATGAATTGTTCCGTTCGAGCATGAACTCGGCTCGAATCCAGCGTCTGATGATTTCTTTCTTGTTTTTTCCCCCGCAACATATCAGATTTTGCCCACTATTTATCACGAGAAAGACAAGTAGGAATCATCAATAAGTTCATATCAATAAGCATCATATTTTATTTGCACATTTATTGAATGGAAATGTTTCTGATTCACGCATGCAAATTCATCTTCAGATAGTGTCTTTATAGCAATGTGCGTGCGGTGGATCGCTCAGATTACATTGGGAAAACAGGCGACCGCTGCAAATTGTGCTTTAATGTTTGGCTGGTCAAATGTATGGTATGGAAACCTTATATACCTGCTGAACCCGTCTCATACAGCTGCCATTGCAAGGCTCAGACACTTTGTAGAGAGGAATTTAACACAACTGCCTCTAGGAGTCGCCAATGGAAATAAAACAGACATGCACAAAAAATGTGCGTACGCCTGCCAGAAAGCTGCCGTGAAGCTGCGCACATTCCCACGTTCAGTTCATTGTTAGTAAATCCAAACGTGAGCGATTCTGAGCGTGAAACCTGGCGTACGCAAAGTTTTTGTGCGTACGCAGCGTTGATACATGAGGCCCCTGGTGATTTTAGCTCCAACCCTAATCAAACACACCTGAACCAGCTAATCAAGTTCTTACTAGAAACGTCCTGGCAGGTGTGTTGAGGAAAGTTTGAGCTAATCTCAGCAGGACACCGGCCCTCCAAGACTGAGTTTGAACACCCCTGAATAAGATTAACAATAATTATTCTTGTTCACTGTGTCTGATTTCTATTCCTTTATTTGCTAAAAGGTAAGATTTCTACTGAAGTTTTGGTCTGATCATTTAGTGATGAAAGAAAATTGTGTACCAAATATAATTACAGCTATGCTTAGTACAATATACAAGCTCGTGATAGTTTTTGTTCTTGAATTGGTGGTTATGAGCATAGTTACATCTAATTACATCCAAACACAAAAAGCTGTTTGGATGTTTCGTTTAATTGTGAAGAACTTCTCTGCGAACAGTCTGGGTAAGTTAAATTTGCATATGCGTGTGCATTTGCATGAGAATGAACACTTAATGACTCACTCAGTCCTACTGAAATTTGTAAGAACATGTTTTATTAAATAAAACCCATGAGATAAAGAGCGAGTTAAATAAGTTGCATACAGTACAAAAGCTATATAACACAACTACATTATAAATATACATCACAGACACTCTGTAGCATTACAGTGATCCATGAGAAAGTAGTGCCCTCGTTTTCGCTTCCTCGCATAGACTTATATACACATCTGCTTTATATAAACAAAATAGAAAATATCCAATACATCACAGTTCATCTAAAATAAAAACATATGTACAAAGCTCCGGTTAGGCTAATTTCTGACATAACTAGTGAATTTGGTAGGGAGATTGTCCACTGGGTAAACAGTCGGGCCTGTTTTCATTGTCGGGGGTCCGTTTGAGAGAATCCAATTGCAATGCTGCGTTAACTCAACTAAAAAGATCTTGAGTAACACTTTGGCGAACTCTTTGCCCACACACATCCTGGATCCTCCTCCGAAGGGGATGTAGTTAAACCTGGACCCTTCCTCCAGACCTTTGCTCATGAATCTCTCCGGCTGGAACTCGTCTTTGTTTGGAAAGACGTCGGCCACATCGTGCGTGTCACAGATGCTGTAAATGACGTTCCATCCTTTAGGAATTTGGTAACCCTGAAAGCAAATATATAGTGTTAAAATTATTTTCTGACAAATTTCAACATGCACTGAAAAACAAATTGGCGCACAAGCAATTTTTACTAAAAGATTTACTGATTATTGAGAAAAAGGCAAGCAGTAGAAAGACTAAATTATGTTTTTATTGATAAACATCATTTTTATACTTTATTAAATTAGTTAAACTCTATTTTAAAGTAATTAAAATCTAGTGTACTTCAAAATTGGTTTAGGAAACCATTTTCACTTTTAAAATTTTCATAATTAATTACAAAAAAAAACAAGTAACTAAATTGTTTACAAAAAAATTGTTTAAACTATTTTAACTCAATAATTACTAATAAAATTCAACAATTAATTATAAAAAGGTTAAATAACGAGAATTTAATAGATAAATATTTTTGTTTTGTGAATGTAAGGATTTTTTTTACAATTAATTTATCCACAAATTATAAACTAAAAAGTTAACGAATTATTTAACAATATTTTAATAGATAATAATAAAAAATAAAAGACATAATAGTTTAGTGGTTATAATTTATATAAATTAATTTTTATTATTTAAAATTATAAAAATATTTTAAAAGTAGAAAGACTAAAACTTTTTTTTGTTTTTGCAGTTTAAACAATTTAATTATAAAAAAAAATGTATATAATGAAAATTTATTAGATAAATTTTATGCTTTACTGAGAGTATAGATAGAAGTAGACTAAGTATATAGTTTATAATTTTTTCAAAGACATCTTGAAGCTTGAAGTTCAACTTACATTCAATTCAAAGGTTTTGAGTGCGACTCTGAATCCTCCGGGAACAGGAGGGTTGATTCTGAGAGTTTCTTTAATCACACATCCAGTGTACTTCAGCTGGTCCAACAGCTCCATGCTCAAGCCCTTTCCCGGTGTATACATGCCCATTTCAACCTGTCAATGCAAATTTAACATTAGCCCTGGCCCTGATTGAGTAACATCATCAAACTCAGAATGAAACTTCTTAGATCTTACCTTCTCCTGAACCTCCTCTCTGACCTTCTGCACTACTTCTGTGTTCAGACCCAGAAACATGACTAGTGAGGTTGCAGTGCTGGCGGTGGTTTCATGACCTCCAAATAGAAGCTCTGTAGCTGCTTCTTTCATCGCCTAAGCAATACGAAACATCACATTAGCACTGAATCATACTTTTTGTGGGGCACAGAATAATATAAAAATAATACACTACCTGCAAACTAAAAGGTTCGTCACTTCTTCTGCTGTTCTCGATCAACAGCTGAAGGGCGTCTTTGTATTTCTGCTCGTTTTCATTGTCGTCATCTTGAATTTTCTTCCTGATGTTTTCCTCAATTTTGGAGTGAATGAAATTGCGTGCCCTCAAACCCTGCCGATCAAAAATCACACAAGTTGAGTTTAAGAGTATCGCATATTGGGAATGCATCTTCAGACTGTTGTTCTGAGTAACTCACCCTGTACAGACCACTGAAAGGAACGTCGATTGGCAAGGAGAACAAGTTTTTGATCATTTCCTCAAAAGCTTCCACCAGTTCTTGCTCGTCCGTCTTTATTTGCTCTGGTTCAAAACCAAGCAGGATTCTCATAGCTATCCGAAACATGAGTTTCTTCATTTCTGGATAAACCAGCACGCAGGAGTCTTTTTGCAGCCATTCCTGTATGGCGCTCTTCACCTCCTGCTGGATCACAGGAATGTAGTGCTCCAGAGCATCTCGAGAGAACGCCCTCATAATGGCCTAAAACAGAAGAAGAAGAAAAAACTTTTAATTTCCAAAATAATTATATCAGACAATCTGCATTTTTGAAGATGCCTCAAATATTTCATATATTATATTGGGTAATATATAAAATGTTTATTTTAAAATTACTATATAAATATATCATATTTATTCTATATTTAATATATAAAATATTTAACATTAAGTTTCACACATGAGTGAGTGTCAAACATTCATATTAAAGCAGCAAAAATGCATGTATCTTTGTAAGAAGCAAAAATATTGTATTTTTTTAAATTAATGACTAAGTAAAGGCAAGATACTCAAAAAAAAGTACATTTTGAATTGAAAAGACTGAAATACCTTGACATTTTTTGCATTACTTACAATTTTTTTAAAAACATTTTACAGTATAGATGCATTAAAAAAACATTGAGTTGCTTCAACTCAAATCTGGGTTAAATATCGACAAAACCAACCATTTCTTACATCTTTATTTTACTAGAAAGAAAGAAAGAAAGAAAGAAAGAAAGAAAGAAAGAAAGAAAGAAAGAAAGAAAGAAAGAAAGAAAGAAAGAAAGAAAGAAAGAAAGAAAGAAAGAAAGAAAGAAAAAGAAAGAAAAAGAAAGAAAATCTTATCATCCTTACCTTTTTCTTGTTTTTGTGTTGAACTCCATGGACATTGGAGAGGGTGTCAGAGCCCAGGATGGTTCTCACTGATGCTGGCCACTGAACAGACACCAGCTTGTGTTCGCCCAGCAGAATCTGCCTCACATTATCAGCTCCCATCACCCTGACAGTCGGGTTCCCGAAGAGGTGCGTCTTGTAGATGCACCCGTATTTCTGCCGTTTCATGCGCAGAAACTTCCTTCTCTGTGTGTGATGGAGATGCGTTATTGGCACAAAGCTCACAAATGCATGTTATAATACAAGAAATCGTTGATTTAGCAGTTAAATACTTTCAGCTGAACTTGCAGCAAATTGCTGTAATAGTGCACGCTTACCTGGAGGATCAGCTGGAGCGTTTCTCCAATGAACGGCAAGCCCATGGTACCTGGCGGTAGAGGACTTCTGCAGTTCGGATCGACTCGTCGGATCATTAACATCTCCCACAACTTCACCGCGGCGAGAAAGAGTAAAACGGGTAGCACGATGGTGCAGAGAAAGGTGACCATAAGGGTGTACAGCCCCATGTTGAAGCGCGCAACTGATCGCCAAAACGAAAAACAAGCTTCTGGAGAGGAGACGCGTCTTTACGCACAAACTGAGGGCGTCCTCGCCTGCGCGCCCTTATATATCCATTGCGCGCAGGTCTCCTCCTGTTAACTTCCTCAGATAAATTAGTTCACACAAAGTTCATCTTTAATTGTGGTGTCATCTCGCCCCGCCCACAGGGCAGAAGCGGCTCCAAACTCTCAACCATTTGTTATAGGCGCATTTTAATACCACCTCCTGTAGAAGGCAGACAATCCTGAGATTTCACTTTGAAAAGGTGTTAATTCCCCCGACACAAAAGGAAGCATCCGAGGCTCTTTTGTTGCCAATATTCCCGTCGTTTACACTCATTACTCTGGGCTTGTGTGGCATCAGAACTGCCGTGGAGGATTTAATTGAGGAGCTTAAACTGTGAAGCTTTACTTTTACATTTTAAATCCCTTAAATGTCCCTCTTTTTGTCCTTCTCTGCTCTGGGGGTCCTTAAAAGGCTATAACACATGTTAGACAGCCTACTCAAACATGTTCAGTGCTAATCGTATACATTATATATATGGAAAGTGCAGTTTTAGTCTTAAAGGTTTCAAGTTTAATTAAACATTCAATGAATCGTTTAAGTGAAAATCGTCCCTGCAGCAGTTTATATATAAATATATGTACAGAAGTCAAGATTTGAGTTAGTAGTTAACATATTGTATAATGATTCAATTAATAAATAATGTACTAATAATGCATATTTATAGTGTTATTGTAAAAATATTCATATTTTAAGTGCAGATTTCACTACACTTGAAATGTTGACAACTAATGTAATGTGTATGTATAATAGAAAGCATTTTATTTTCAAAAGTTGATTATAATAGTGTGATTTCTGGATATTTCTATAAATGTAAAGTTCTATACATGTAAAAAAAAAGTTGGATCAGATCACTAATCTCAGGAATTTGCTACTACACTGATACACTTCAAAATATAACGGTAAAGAAAGTGCTAAATATTCATTAACTTTACACTGCAAACAAAATTCGGAGTTTCACACAATTCAAATCAAATTGATAAAGTAATTAAACAAATTAAAGTAGATGGAACATAAAACAACCTGGTTGTCCCCCAAAAATGTCAAGAATTGTGCTGTTTCAGCTCATTTTAAATAAGCAGTTTGAACAAGCAGCATTTGTTTGAGTGTAAAAAGGGGGAACCTGTGAACTCTGGGCTGCATCCAAGTTGTTGAGGTCACTGTTTTCTATAAGCTATGACAGCTGTATGTTGTCAGGTCTGGATCTGATCTCATGTTAGACTTTAACCTGGAACCCGTGCCACAGATATTATGCCCTGTTTTCATGTGGAGCAGAGTGTGCTGTAATATCATAAATATGATCATTGTCTCGCTGCGGGTTCAAACTCAGGTCAGCTCAAAAAGTGACGGAGCAGAGCAAGGTTACCGGTACATGAAGAGCAAACACCCACTGCAGTCTGAATTACTGTTTTTACGACAGCCATAACGTGGAAAAAACAAGCTGGGAAGCGAGTCAGTTAAAGAGACAGGATGGCTCCAAATTTTTCCCTCTCCTCATTCTTTGATGTGTGCCTGCCCTGCATTTCACCTTTCATCCTGTGCAATGGGACGGGGAATACTCACGCATGACACATCTATGTTTGAGGGTATTTTAGGCATGCCTCTGAGTAAGCAGTGCGTTCATATGTTAACCCATTACTCAACCGTTGCCATATTTATTCTACGGCATGACCCAAGCATGCCAAATACCCTAAACGAACCTTCAAACTTGGCCTTATTTGTGAATTTGTGCAATTATGAGGCTTGTTTTCCCTCGTAAGAGTCGTGGCAGTGTGTGAAATGCTTTGATGAACCTAATAAACTCTTTGAGCCCAGAGCAATGCAACCTGAAGTTCAAGGATAGTTCACAGAGGAAAGCTTGTATAAATTCCTCTGTTCGTTTACAACGTGGTTTATGTTGGTATTTATTTATTTTAGATTATAACATATGTGTAAACTGTGCCTTTCTACTTTGAGGTGCTGTTTTTTTTTAAAACCACTTTGTTTAAGTCTGAACTTTATTGTAGACTTTGATGGATTTAAAAAGGGTAGATTTTTATTTTTGCTATATATTTACTCACACAAAAAACATAATTAGTATCTTATTTCAGATTTTTTTATTTTTAATTATAAAAAATATGGAATATTTAATTAAATGTTAAGGGACATGTTCTCAGAATAGTGATTTTATCTGTTTATATAAATGTGTTTATTTTTATTTCTTGTAAAGATTATATAGTAACCCCCAAACACACACATTATATATATATATATATATATATATATATATATATATATATATATATATATATATATATATATATATATATATATATATATATATATATATATATATATATATGACAAATCTATCTTTTAAATCCATAGGTTTAATAGGAAACTATTCAATATTATATTTGTGCATATACATTAGATTAGTCAGTACTGAAGCCAAATCTGGAGCTCAACTAACAAAATAACTTGCGTTATTGGACCAAAAACTAGTACACCCAAATGTATGTTATAGAAAAATATTGAAAACAAATTTTAAAAAGAGGAAAATCAGGGACACATAAAATGGAAAAAATTTTGTTGAAATTTTGTAGGTTGTAATTTTTTTTTTTTGCAATATTTTGCTTGTATTTAATTGTATTATCTTTCTATTTCTAGTTTGGAGACTAAAATGTTATTTTAATAAATATATCTGTTTAATAAGTCTGTTTTGTTCAAATGCACAAAAATATATTGCCTATATTCACTGGGAAATTGATAAAAACATTTATTTTCAAAATGGGGTGTACTCCATGCTACACAAACACACACACACACACACACACACACACACACACACACACACACACACACACACACACACACACACACACACACACACACACACACACACACACACACACACACACACACACACACACACACACACACATATATATATATATATATATATATATATATATATATATATATATATATATAATAAAGCCTCAATTTATTTGACTTTACTGGATTTATTAAGCATGGATGAAATATAAAGTAAAATAATGTTTTATACCAGGACACGATAACATTTCTCTTCCAAATTTCATATAAAATAATTGTAATTTAAATATAAAATAATTGTAATTTAAAGAATTTCTCTCTAGAAAACAACTAGGTCAGAATAAACCAATGATTTCAATTGAGACTGAAAATCCAACAAATATTAATTTCCCAACTCAAAGTTAAAACATTGGTGTTGTTAGTGAATTAACAAATATTAAATATACAGTTGAAATCAGCATTATTAACCCCCTGAATTATTACCCCCATGTTTATTTTCCCCCAATTTCTGTTTAACAGAGAGCAGATTTTATCAACACATTTCTAAACATAATAGGTTTTATAACTCATTTCTAATAACTGATTTATTTTATCTTTGCCATGATGACAGTAAATAATATTTTACTAGATATTTTTCAGGATACAGCTTAAAGTTACATTTAAAGGCTTAACTAGGTTAATTAGGCTAACTAAGCAGGATAGGGTAATTAGACACATTTTTGTATAACCATGGTTTGTTCTGTAGACCATCCAAAAATATACAGCTTAAAGGGCCTAATAATTTGACCTTAAAATGTTTTTTTTTAAAGTAAAAGTTTTTAAAAAGTTTTTTAAAGTAAAAACTGCTTTTATTCTAGCCAAAATAAACAAATCAGACTTTCTCAAAAAATAAAATAAAAATAAATCATACTGTAAAATTTCCTTTCTCTTTTTTAACATAATCTGGGAAATATATATTAAAAAAGGGTCATTAATTCATTAATAAAAAATAATAATATTCACCGAGTTTTTATAACTAAAACCGAGTTTACCGCACGCATTGATTCGCTTTCAGCTATTAATATCTTGTTTAGGCTACATGTTTGTTTATCGATCCATCAATATTAGTAATCTTCTTTCTAAGAAACCCTGTATTTCTGGTCTAATTTTTCATTCTCTCCCAGCGCGGAGTTTTGTGTGCTGGTGCCGGTGCTCGTTCCCGGGCGCTGGTGACCCGCTGGTGACCCTGCAGCGCGGACCCTGACATCTCTGTGAACTCCGAGAGCTAAGCTCGCCAAGTTCACTGTCCATCAAATAACGAGATACGCCGCCTGAGCAGCAGTAATTATCCACACTGCCATCTATTCTGCGTTGTCCATCACAAAAATCAAATCAAGGGCATCATTAAAGCCACTTACAGTAATGTTCTAATTGGGTCAAGAGATAAACAATCTTTCACTGCAGCGCGAGAGAGAAGGAGAGAGAGATTTAATTGGAGCCTTCGATGAAAATCGACGCTTTTATCAGTTTTCCCCGCCTATATTTAGCCATGCAAGAGGGGAAAACCTGTTTTCAAAACGTAGTTGGAAATTATATAATGACTTTAAAGGAATAGTTTACCCAAAATGAAAATAATGTAGTCATTCACCCTGTTTACTCATTACTTAAGCCTACTTTCTTGTTGAACGCAAAAGAAGACATTTTGAAGAAAGCAGGAAACCTGTAGCATTTACTTCCATAGTATTTGTTTTTCCTTTGGAATTGCAGGTTGTCAGCTTTCTTCAAAACATCTTCTTTTGTGTACATCAAAACAGAAACTCCTAAAGGTTTGGCACCACACGAAGGTAAGAAGGCTAAATATTAAGTAGCCCCCTAATTTCTCTTTCTTTCTTTCTTTCTTTCTTTCTTTCTTTCTTTCTTTCTTTCTTTCTTTCTTTCTTTCTTTCTTTTCTTTCTTTCTTTTGGTTTCTTTCTTTCTTTCTGTCTGTCTGTCTGTCTGTCTATCTATCTATCTATCTATCAAAAATGTCACAGGAATTGTGAGAGCTAAAGTTTGTTGTGATGATAGCGCGGTTAAACTCCGATAATTTCAAAATAGCCTGTTTTAAAGAAAGTAAGTTTATTATAGAAAATATAGGCTATGCAAAATAATATATAAACAAAACTACAAACCTACCGTGGGCTCACATAAGACATAAAAGAAGTGTTATTTTTGCCTCCTCAGGCGAACACGACTTGCACTCCAAACAATGCAGGATTGTTCCGACGCAAATTTGGGTGAAATGTGGACAAACCTAAGTTTGGGTTCAAAATTTAATTAACATAACTGTTGGGTTTGTCCATATTTTACTCAGATTTAGCTCAGTCCTTTATTTAGTGCGCAATGACATGTAATTTCTAACTTTGGTGGTGACTAAAATGCAAAAAAATAGTCAAGAGTCTTTATTTAGCAGCACACCCCTTCCCCACATAATTCGCACACCCATAAAAAGAAACATTTTGATTACCATCTTTGAAAATATCTCTACCCTCTGAGGAAAGGAAATATATACCCTATTATCATCACTTTCACAGCATATATTCAAACTATATAATCTTTACCTTAGATGACGTGTCTCTGCAGCCCGCTGGAGCTACTGGCTGTTGTTGTTTACTTGCATAAAATGACTCGCATTAGTGACACGTGGCACAGCTATAGGTAGTGAATTTGTCTTTGATTTATGAGTTTACATGACATATAGACCCGCGAACGCAGTTTGAACCGTGAGCACCGCAGGAGGGGGTCACGAGAGCACAGCCAAACAGTTCACTAAAGGGTCAGACTGAAGACTCGGATTTGAAGCCGTGTAACCTGCAGTCTCTGGAGCCTCATTCCGCCTTTTATTTGCATTTAAAAATACTGTTGCTATTAAAGGCTCCGACCTTCCTGGCCAAAGCAAACTAAACGATCAGATAGTGGAATATAAACGGGTTTAACCGTGTCAGCGTAGGTTGTATAATTAATGCCTTTTGAAGATAGCTTATGTGTAAATGAGTGTTTCCATAGGGTTTTGTTTTTGTGTGTGTGTGTGTGTGTGTGTGTGTGTTTGTTTTAGAAATACAAAATATTTAGCACTTAAACTTAATTACTTAACTAAATGTATTGGCTGAGCTTACTAGTGTTTGTCATGGTGTAAACTTGAAGTTCATTTAGATTTTATTCAGTAGTATTATTCTACAATGTAATTCTGTGCATATGCATCTCTTTTTAAATCAGTTTATAACACAAATCAGGACTGGATTTAACTAATAACTGAGGTAAGCAGCCGCTTAGGGCTTCTGGAAATTTCGGGGCCCCCAATAAATACCTAGACGTATAAATTATACCTGTAATTTATGTAGCACATCTGAAATGTATAGTTTGGGTCTTGCAAAATGTTAAGCTTTTCGAAAAGTGTACATTATAGTGCAAATATGTCTCACACAATGAAATAGTTTATTATTTATATATATTTTTTTAATTTAAAGAAAAATAAATGTTGAAAAGACTATTAGTAAAAGACAGAAAAAACACAAATAAAATAAGTAAATACATATTGCTTACTGTTGGGGCTGGAATTGCTTATAGGGCCCCAAATAACGATCTGCCCCTGACACAAATACCTGTATTGTGAATTTAAGCTCTGGCGCAAAATATAGAATCCAGTAATTTTAGCATCTACATTTTGATATTTTATCTGTTAATTCCACATCACCAGTTTTATTTTTAAATTTGAACATTTATTTATTATGATTTGTGACTTTTTCCTTGAGGACGATGTCAGCAAGAAACAAGAAAAACATGTTAAGAACAAAGAAAAAACTGTTTAGCTGTTTTTTAAATTATTTAATATTTTTAATTTACAGTTGAATTTAGAATTATTAGCTTCGCTTTAATTTTTTTTTTTCATTTTTAAATATTTCCCAAATTATGTTTAACAGAGCAAGGAAATTTTCACAGTATGACTGATAATAATTTTTCTTCTCGTTTTATTGCGACAAAAAAAAAAAAAACTGTTTTTAATTTTTTGAAAGCCATTTTAAGGTCAAAATTATTACCCTAACCTGCCTAGTTAACCTAATTAACCAAGTTAAGCCTTTAAATGTAACTTTAAGCTGTATAGAAGTGTCTTAAAAATATTTAGTTAAATATTATTTACTGTCATCATGGCAAAGATAAATTAAACTAATTAGAGATGAGTTATTAAAACTATTATGTTTAGAAATGCGTTGAAAAAAATCTTCTCTCCGTTAAACAGAAATTGAGGAAAAAAATAAACAGGGGGGCTAAAAATTCTAAATTCAACTGTATGTATAGGTTGAAATACATCTGTATTTTTTCTAATAATACTACAGATTTGCAGTAAAACAGATCTGGTGAATCTAAATTATAAGCACTATTTTCACAACTATAACGTCACAAGTTATCATAAACATACAACAGCTATTTATCAAAGCAGAAATGTTGTAATGTACTTAAATTCTGTAAAAATGTTCATATTTATTAATAATTCAAAAATAGAAACAGCTCCTGTACACAAACAAGTTGTGTGTTATTTGAATGGTAAAACAATTTCCTCCCTTCTAAAGCAAAGTGGTTTTACTTTAAATAAACATTCCAAACCAAGCAGCATCAATCGTGAAGAAATGATCACAAGTATACTTTTTGTGCGAAATATACAAGAAGTCTGGCAACTCTGAAATAAGAAAACATGTTTAGAAGCTTTTTGTTTTTATTTCAGGTATGGAATCTCCTTTGTATTCCTTGTAAAATATACACAGCATCACTGTGAGTATTCACATGTGTAAAATATAGATCATTTTAATGTGGCAATACACTGAAACAAAATGCTGTCTGCAAAGTTGTTGCAAACAATTTATTTGTGTTGAATTTAGACAAACAAATTAAATTTAGTAATGTTCAACTTAATTTGTTTGTTTAAAATCAGCCCAAATAAATAGTTTACAACCCCTTAACTTAAAAAAAAAAATTAGTTAATCCAAGGAATCATCCCTGAATCATTTTTTTCAGTGCATCACTGGCCCTTGAACATTTCCTACTAGTTGTCAAACTTCATAACAAGAGGCAAATCAATCATATATTAATGTTAAAACAGCTGCCATCACATTAATTATTAATATGTGGACTTTTTGGATTCTCTGAAGCTATAGAAATTAAAAATGTAAAACAGGAAATAGGTCAGGACCATTGTTATTGTTTACATCCCTCAAAATTGTCTACAGTGCAATCTGGCAACAGGTCAAGCAGCACGACCTAAAAGGTCTGAAAACCCATATAATGAATCTAATCCTCAATGGAATAGAATGAGAAATGAACTTTTGTGAACCAAAGGTATTGTTTGAAGCTTTGAGATCCCACAGCAGGATGAGTTGGATGTGTTTTTGATTTGTTGTACTGTACAGTATATAACCGTCCAAAAATTTGAGATCTGGCAACCCTGCAAAAAAATGAGTGCATGTATGCATGCACTCATTTATGTATGTATGTTTATTGTCTCAAGTTTAGCAAGGCTGAATTTGTTTGATTGCAAATACAATAAAACAGTTATGTCTATTTAAAATAAGGGTGTCACATTTGTATGTATTTTAAAGCATCTCAAAGATGGCATTTTATTAAAGCCTCCTTTCTGCTGTAAACATTGGAGTTGATCAATGTGAAAGTTATCAGTCAGACTTACAATGAAATACACTAACTTTTCATTAGTTGATGTATTTACTAACAATAACCTACAGCATTTAATAATAACTAGAAAGGTAAAGTTTGTTATGTTTTTAGTATGGATTGGTATATTGTATATATATTTCCAGTATGATTAGTATGTTTCCAGTGTCGATCGGTATGTCATTATTATGGATTAGTATGTTGTTAGCATGAATTGGTTTGCTGTTAGTATGTCCAATGTAAAGTCAATGGCAGTTTTACAATGGAAGTCTATGGGACAGTTGCTTGGGTGCTGTAAGTCGTTGCTAGGGTGTGGCTAGTAAGGTCATCAGTGATCGGCAGATTGGTAGTCTGAGTTAAATGAGCTCAAACTTAAGTCTGTATGACAGTCTGGCGCAAAGTTATGAGGTCACAAAGTTAGCTCCAATGTTAAGCCAATTTTTGTTAAGCCAATTTTTAATGTCAGTTTTCGGTAAACCGTAAGTGGGATCAGTTGGAAAAGAAACCTAATTCAGCATAGTTTGGAGGTTTGGAGTTAGTTTGGTGGTTGTAGTATGAACGGTCCAGGAGGAGATGCGTTCTTAAAATAGTCTAAGAAGAAAAATAGTATGTTGGCTTTCTCAAGCCACCGTAATTATGTAAATCCACCGTTGTGCTTGTTAACATTATTTAATGGACTGCGAGTCAAAAAATGCTGGTTTCCACAAAATTCCTTCATGTTGTCCCAACACAAATCAATTAAATTTAATGTATAGTTTTTACATATTTCAGTTGATTGAACATAAAACAATTATATACAAGAATTGTGTTTCAACTCATTTAAAATAAACCCTTTGAACAAGCAGTAAAAGCCATTTTTGAGTGTACTGTAAAAAGTGTATTGTTCATTGTTATAAGATATATAAATGTATTTATTTATTTATTTTTCTGGTCAAAGACAATTAGGAGTTAAAATTCTGTTTAAAAATGTATTTATTTATTTTTCTGGTCAAAGACAATTAGGAGTTAAAATTATGTTTAACTGAATTCTAAGCCAAAAATAATGATGACTTTTAAAGGTCAAAATAAGTATATAGTTCCACAAGTACATATTGTTACAGGCTTGCAAAATCTGGTGGCCTGAGGCCCCTGGGCTATGTTTTTTCAATCGGTCAACTTCTTTCTAGATAGCCCGCCAGGCATGGTGTAGATAGATTTAGGTAGCCGGACTGAAAAAAAAAACAATAGTCCATGGGACTTGGGCTACCAGATTTTGCGAGGCCACGGACAATCATTTCACCTAAATTTTGACATTTTTGTTTTAAAACATTCGACAATTGCATTTAATATGCTCTTTATTAAATTGTTTTGAAAAAGCAATTTATTTCCTTTTAAAAAATACTTTAGATTAAATATAAAATGTCATGTTCTTGAGATGTCAACCCTTTAAACCTTAACCTGAATAGTATTTAGAAATACAAAGCTCTTGTTAAGACATTAGGCAGAAAACAGCAACACCAACAACAACTATATTTTTGTGATCATATTTTATTAAAGCACACAAATAAAAATGAGTGGACCTTGAAAACATCTGAAGTCACTTGGGTTTGAGGAACTCCAGGTAATGCAGATGGGGACTTTGGGATATTGTGATCCTCATCAGGGTTACACTTCAAATTAACCTTCAGTAATATTATAACAAACATTACACAATGCTTAACATATCATTAGGTAATGCATATTCAAAATGTCTTCATTTAATATATTTTAATATCGGAATATAAAGTAACTACTGATTTGTTAAGCAGGTCATGAGAGTTATTTTAAAGCAGAACCAGAATTAGTGTCGTTACAGTCGTGAGATCACAGGAAACGTACATATGGGACCACTCAGAGCTAACGACAAAAGTTTTATCTTTACATTCCATTTTTTCCCGCCCGATTTTAACAAAATAGTGTGGTATATACAATGGTCATTTAAATACATTAGCATATACAGTTGCTTGTTGAAAGGCAAACTTAAATAATCTTTTAATCAGTGCAAAAATGCCCGGTGAATATCAAATGAAGAAAACAAAATAGGTTGAAACTATGAAATGAAGCTAACGTTTCTCTGTAGCTGGACCAATTATTGCTCATTTTAATAATAAAAAAGAAATCTAAAGAATACTAAAGCATTTGAACCCAAAGCTTTCAATTAACCCTGAGGAAATTAAAATTAAATATAATTCTGTGGCGCATTTGTGCAACATTCCTTCAAACGGAGCCGACAGTTTTAGATTCTTTTGTTTGAAGCCTGTCGACTTGAAAGCGAAATAAAAACGAAGCACTCTCATGCAAATGTTTTTAGCATTGATGACTTACCTAATGTGAGTGAAACTCAACTCAAGGCAGACCCATGGGAAGCATGATTCCATAGGAGAGTTAAATATATTTAAAAATATGTACAATAAAAACTTCATCCATGGTACGCTAGGGAGAATTTCATACAGGTTGCAATATGACCGATCAGCAGTCACACGCACGCACACACACTCTCTCAAGTGTAGTGTTAGAGTCATTGCACTTTCACAACGTACAAAACATAATTCTCAACCTTTAAAAATACATTACAAAAAATTACTGCATAACTTCTGTTCACTTCTTCTTTTTTTTCTTTCTTCATCTTTGCCCGATATTTACATTATTAGCCTACAGTGGTGAATATTCTGGCAGAAGACATAGAGGATGCAGTCAAAATATATACCACGGTACTTTTCGGAGAGTTCTTACTTTACAGTGAGTTACTGGATTTTGAGCAAAACAAAAAACAAGGGGGGGCCAATGAAAAGAAAATCTAATTTATAAGTTATATTGTCTAACCCAGTGTTTGGAGTTCATGTGGACGACTCTAGGAATGCTGGGACATGCCATTGACCAGACTTCTCAGCTGCTTCACCACAGTCTCGATCAGCTTCTGCCGGTCGCGATCATTCTTCCTGAACTGTGAGAAGATGTTGTTCTTTTTACTCGTGTCTTTCATCCTGAAAAAGGACATTGGGAAGAGAGTATGTAGCAGAAGTCAAATGAATAATGAAGAAAACTTTTGAAGATGCTAGGACGATTATTGCGCGCAATTATAGCTGAAATTTAACACCTCATGGATAAACAAAGATCGCTAATCCGCTTGTTAAGTGGTGACGGGTTTGTGACGTATGTAATACTGTTTCCGGGTCCAACTTTCCGGGTCCGGCTCCACTCATTTGAGTGGAGAAATCATTTGTTTATGATCACGTTTTATTCTTATCACACATTAAAGTTAATTTTATATAAAATCATTGTGTACACAACAATCTCTGGGCTTGCTGCATAACAAAAACCAAAAATTTAACAATTTATAAAAAAAATTAATCACTTTCTGGCCATCGGATATTAGGCATGGACATATATATTGCGATCGTGATTTTCGAAAGCCTTAAATCGCTTTGTAAACGTTTATTATTACCATTTCATGAGTCTCCCCATTCAGTTGAATAGAGCGCTTGGACCCGGAAGCCGCTTCGCGTGACGTCACACTTAACAAGCGGATAGGATTGTACCAGCCTGATCTCGTAACTATTGTACGTTTTGTCAGTTTAGTGACTAATCCGTACGAGTTCGGTAGTATGAAGATGTACAATTTGAAAATGTATAAAAAAGGAGGCACGGCACCAAACCCCGGCTCTAAACTCAACCCTCATTGAGGGATAAGAAAATCCTACGAAATTGTACGAATTCATACGAATTAGTCACTAAATCAAAATGTTATGGGACCACTCAGAGCTAACAACAAATGTTTTATATTTACATTCCATTCATTCAAAATAATTTTTAAGATGATTCCTTGGATTTACTCTTTTTTTTTTTTTAGGTTAAGTGGTTAAACAAACAAATTAGTGATTTAAACAAACAAATTAAGTTGAACATTTCTAAATATAACTTGTTTATTTAAATTCAACACATATAATTGTTTGCAACAATTTTGCGTGCGTCAATTTTTTCTGTGTTTATATAATGGTAATGTAAATACATTAGCATATACAGTTGCTTGTTGAAAGGCAAACCTAAATAATCTTTTAATCAGTGCAAAAATGGCCGGTGAAAATAAATTTAGGAAACAAAATAGGTTGAAACTATGAAATGAAGCTAACGTTTCTCTGTAGCTGGACCAATTATTGCTCATTTTAATAATAAAAAAGAAATCTAAAGAATACCAAAGCATTTGAACCCAAAGCTTTCAATTCACCCTGAGGAAATTAAAATTAAATATAATTCTGTATTTGTGCAACATTCCTTTAAAAGGAGCCGACAGTTTCAGATTATTTTCTGATTATGATTATTATGAAACCTAATCTAACGTTTCTATGTGGCTAGACCAATTGTTGCTCATTTTAATTAAAAAAGAAAAAAAAGAAAGAATACTAAAGCAAAAAGTTACGAATTGCCGTGAGATAGCGATGGATTGCACACAAAATGGCAGGCATTTTAAAAGAGCAATTTTAAAGAAAACACCACCTCAGTGTTTCTTTGGTTTGACGCACCGCGTAAAAAACTGACCGAACAATGAGATTCGCAGTTTTGTTCACATGCCTTGAGCTACTTGGTGGTGCCGAAGCACAAAACGCTTTTCAGATCAAATTCGGTGGCTAGTTTTTTTCCCACTCGATTTTCATAAATGATTGTGATTTAAAGCTTAAGGCTGGTTTATACTTCTGCGATGAAAAAGACATAAGACATAAGAGTAAAAGAATGATACTATTCATAGGCATTTAATGTAAGTAGACTGCAATGCTGCTCTTTTGCCCTGTTTTCAGTGCAAAAAGTAAAACTGAGCACCTTTTTTTCTTCCGTATTCTCAATATATTTTATAAAGGCCATTAAACGCCTGATATTACAGTATCAACTATAATATTAATAAAAAACAAACAAACAGAATACTACGGAACCCCGGAAGGGACGTAGTGGAGGAGAAAAAAATGGGTGGGTAAAAAAAAAATAATGGGTGAAAGAAAAAAAATGGGTGGGAGGAAAATATATATTTCTAAGTTTTTTGCGTTCTCTCGCAAAGTTTTGCGTTCCCTCGCAAAAATGTTTTGCGTTCCCTCGCAAAGATGTTTTGCGTTCTCTCGCAAAACTGTTTCTCCACAAACACTTCCTGTTCACTGCACACACGTAAACCCTCCCGTTTTTGCTGAAATTCTCCCATATTTTTCCATTCTATCCCACTTTCTTTACATTACTGTGCGCTGATTGTCGCCTTTCACTTTGCAACCTCTGAACCAGTGAATGCATGTTTAAGTGCTGACTGACAGACGCGCGCCATACAATAAACTGATCCCAGATCAGCGTCTGTACGCGCCATTTAAAGGGACATTTCTGTTATCAAACAAGTGCGCAGCAAATGAATCTCATGTTTTGTTTAGTTTGATAACAGAGGTGTCTCTGTAAGAATGCACAGATCTATAATGAAAGCAGTCCATAGAAACTTCATATTATTCAGTGTATTTGTCTGTTTAAACATACACCCGCTCCTCTGTAAATGGCGTGTACAGACGCTGATCTGGGATCAGTTTATTGTACGAAGCGCGTCTGTCAGTCAGCGCTTATACATGCATTCACTGGTTCATAGGTAGCATACGCACAGTAATGTAAAGAAAGTGGGGTAGAATGGTAAAATACGGGAGAATTTCGGCAAAAACGGGAGGGTTTACGTGAGTGCAGTGAACAGGAAGTGTTTGTGGAGAAACAGTTTTGCGAGATAACGCAAAACATCTTTGCGAGGGAACGCAAAACATCTTTGCGAGAAAACGCAAAACATCTTTGCGAGGGAACGCAAAACATCTTTGCGAGGGAACGCAAAACTTTGCGAGAGAACGCAAAAAACTTAGAAATATATATTTTCCTCCCACCCATTATTTTTTTTTACCCACCCATTTTTTTTCTTCTCCACTACGTCCCTTCCGGGGTTCCGTAGAATACTCTTTTTTGTGATGCTCAAAGTGGTTTTACTGGTTGATGTAAAGGATCACTGTAATAATAGAACAAATAATGTTAAAAAGAACAAAAACTGAAGTCAAACATACAGTTGAAGCCAGAACTATTAGCCCACCTGAATAATTAGCCACCCTGTTTATTTTTTCACCAATTTCTGTTTAACGGAGAGATTTCTTTAACACATTTCTAAACACAATAGCTTTAATAGCATGTTTCCAATTGTGCCCACCATCTTAATGACAACACAATCTCACGGCAATTCGTAACTTTTTCATTTAGTGGCTAATTCGTACAAATTCGTACGATCTAATTTGTACATTTTAGTACGATCTGCGTATCCCCCAATGACGGTTGGGTTTAGGGGTGGGGTTAGGTGCCACGCCTCCTTTTTAAATTCGTACATTTTCTTACGACTGAACTCGTACGAATTCGTACGAATTAGCCACTAAACTGCCAAAACGTAAAATACTTACGTTTTCTCGTGAGATCAGGCTGCTTAATGATCTGTTGTTTAAATGTGTTTCAACTATTTTTATCTCTATTATACAATGTTGGTGTTTTAGCTTAATTTGTAAATATTCTCTTTTAACATCTATATGACCATGTCTATTTTAGTACTTTTTAAATGTTTGATAGATTGTATAATTTTTGTATTGTTTTTTCTAGGTTGTTAAGGGACAACAGATGAAAAATAGCCTTCGGGCTAATTCTGGTGCATTGGCAGAAATGCTAATTAATGTACACTGTCCCTGCCAAATAAACAAATAAAAATTATAATAATAATAATAACTCATCTCTAATAACTGATTTATCTTATCTTTGCCATGATGACAGTAAATAATATTTGACTAGATATTTTTCAATATACTAGTATTCACCTTAAAGTGACATCAGGCAGATCATTATATAATAAAGGTTTGTTCTGTAGAAAATCAAAGGAAGATATTGCTTAAAGGTGCAAATAACATTGACCTTAAATGCTTTTATTCTACCAGAAATAAAACCAAAAAGACTTTCTCCAGAAGAGAAAATATTATAGGAAATACTGTGAAAATTCTTGCACAAACCATAAAGAAAAAGATGTAGTCATGCAAGAAGCAAATAAAATAGAGGAATACTTCATAAATATTGCAAAAAAACAAAACAAAAAAAAAAAACCTCCAGCTAAAAAACACGTCTCCCATTAATACAAAAGCTTAGTAAATAATACTGTACAAAATACAGATCACGTTAAAGGAAAATGGAACTAGAACTAAATACCATAATTGAGGTCTGGATTGAGTTATGTAAAGGATGTCATAAAGGAATTAATTGTCAATTATGGAAAGGATTTGATTGGAAAGTAAAAATGAGGTACTTTAATACTCCTTTTGTAATATCTAATAATGTCTTTTTTAATATCTGTTGCTTTCTGTTGGGGAAAATTGGTGAACATATAATCATTTTTGGGACTATCCTAAGATTCAAGAATTTTGGAAAAAGGTTAAAAAAGAAATAGGTAAGAAATTAGATATAGAAATACCCCTTGATCCAGTTATGTGCTTACTGGAAGCACTGTCCAAAGAAATGTTTAATGAAGAAACAAGATCTGTACTAAGGGTATTATTACTGGTTGCAAAAAAAAAGAAAAAGAAAAAAAAGAACATTTGATGGAAGAAGGTTCCCCAAAGGTGGCTCAGTGGATTCAGAAACTTAAACAGGTCTAAATAATAAAATGACTGTATGCCTACAAATGAAGACTGATATTTTTCTGAAGAGGTGGAAATGTATTATGACATATTTAGAGATGTATATATTTAAAGGTTACTCACCACTGTAATTTAAGGTAACTACAATGTAACACAATGTAACTTGATGTATACCCTGAAAAGTAATTATGATGCCAGCCCCTTTTATTCATTTTACTTATTTTCTTTTAATTATTTATTTATTAATATTATTTTTTTATAATTTCATTATAATAAATTTTTTTTATGTACTTCCTCATCTGTAAGGGGCTAAATTGTTGGGGAAGGGGTTGCTCTGGAAAAATGATATTGAAAATCTTAAATAAAAAGTTTCAAAAAAAGACAAACTCCTTGCTCTGTTAAACAGCAATTGGGAAATATTTGAAAAAGAAAAGAAAATTACTGAAGGGCTAATCATTTTGACTTTAACAGAGTTATGTTTTCACAGTTTTGCAAAAATAAATCCTGAAGCATATATTTACAGTAAGCATGTGTCGCGTTTTTCAGTACAGACCAAAATCATCATGATATGGTGATGCACGACTTGTATATCATGATATGTGAATGTTTCATATTGTAAAGTATGCATGCTGTAATGGGTTTGAGATGAACAAATGACGATGAAATGATTTTTAAAATGTCTACGTATGTAACAGTCTTAGCATGCAGCATAACACATTACCACGGACAAAGAATTCAAGGATCTACGTACCCTCTGTTGACTCTGCCATTGGTTAGTAAAAAGAAAAAAAGAAAGAGGACCAAGTTTATATATTAAGTTTAAATGACAACGTAAAACTCCACTGTTAAAACTCTTTTGTTCTTTCATGTTTGAGGTTCTGTTGGAAAATTCACATGCTGTCAGGTGCCTTCTAATAGCCCTCAAATACTTCAAGCGAAATCATTAGAAAATTATTGAAGAAAATAAAAAGATTGAACAAAAGATTGAACAAAAAACTAGAGCCTTTAATTTTTTTTAACAAAATCCGGTCAAAAGTAAGTTTTTTAAAAATTTGGTTTAGTTTTAAAAATAATCGTACATATTTTTAGATGACAATTTATTTAGTCACATTTTTAACACTGTAAAGCTTACTGATTTAGAGGCAAACAACTGATTTTAAATGGCTAGTTCACACCAAAATGCCAATTTACTCCCCTTTTTTTACTAACTCTCAAGTGGTTCCAAACCTTTAGTTTCATTCATTCCTCTGAACACCAAAGAAGATATTTTTAAAGAATGCTTAAAACCTGTAACCATTGACTTTCACAGTAGAAAAAACAAATACTATAGAAGTCAATGGTTACAGGCCTGCAGCATTTTCCAAATGATCTAACAGAATAAAGAATGCCATAAAGGTTTGAAATAAGTGAGTAAATGATGTTTATGTTTGGGTGATCTATCCTTCGAAGACCTACACTCAATGGCCACTTTATTAGGTACACCTGTCCAACTGTTCGCTAGCGCACATTTCTAATCAGCCAATCACATAGCAGCAACTCAATGCATTTAGGCATGTAGACAAGGTCAAGACGATCTGCTGCAGTTCAAACCGAGCATCAGAATGGGTAGAAAGCTGATTCAAGTGACTTTGAACGTGGCATGGTCTTTGGTGCCAGACAAGCTGGTCTAAGAATTTCAGAAACAGCTGATTTACTTGGATTTTTACTCACAATCATCTCTAGGGTTTACAGAGAAAGGTCCGAAAAAGTGAAAAGAAGTGACAGTTCTGTGGGTGCAAATGCCTTGTTGATGAGGTCAGAGGAGAATGGTCAGACTGGTTCAAGTTGATAGAAAGGCAACAGTAACTCAAACAACCACTCGTTACAACGGAGATATGCAGAAGAGTATCTCTGAATGCACAACACGTCCAACCTTGAGGCCGATGGGCTACAGCAGCAGAAGATCACACCAGTGCCACACCTGTCAGCTCAGAACAGGAAACTGAGGGTACAATTCGCACAGGCTCACTAAAATTGGTATATAGAAGATGGAAAAACGTTGCCTGGTCTGATGAGTCTCAATTTCGGCTGCGATATTCAAATGGTAGGGTCAGAATTTGGCATCAACAACATGAAAGCATAAATCCATCCTGCCTTGTATCAACAGTTCAGGCTGGTGGTGGTGGTGTAATGGTGTGGGGGGTATTTTCTTGGCACACTTTGAGCCCATTAGTACCAATTGAACATCATGTCAACGCCACAGCCAACCCAAGTATTGTTGCTGACCATGTCCATCCCTTTATGAACACAGTGTACCCATCTTCTGATGGCTACTTGGATGGATAATGCACCATGTCGTAATGCGCGAATCATCTCAGACTGGCAGCAACTGCGTGATGCTATCATGTCAATATGGACCAAAATCTCTGAGGAATATTTCCAGTACCTTGTTGAAGCTTCCATAAAGGATTAAGGCAGTTATGGAGGCAAAAGGGGGGATTCATCCTAGTACTAGTAAGGTGTACCTAATAAAATGGCCAGTTAGTGTATTTAAATAAATGTCAATTGACCGGAGATGCCAGAGATTCACTGTGCTAGATGTTTTGCTTTGTTGTATGTTTATTTACTTACTTAGAAGAACGCAGAGAGCACATATTTACATATCTCATCTAAACACTTCTTCTAGTAAGAGTATAGCAATCCTGAAAGACTTTGAAAAACGATTTTGAACTCAAAAATATGCCGAATGCAAACAAAATAACTTTGCTGTTAAGAATTTCAGGGCTTGAAGGCAACATTATATCTATTAAGGTTTAATGTAAGCTGTAATATGTTTTTTTATTATTATTTTTCAAACAAATAGTAACAAAAAAAAAACACTTTCAAATGACTAAAAAACAAAACAACATAAAATACTAAGTACTCCGGTCACTAGATACAATCTTATTTACATTCATAAGTATTTATGTTTGATCAGATCCTGCCATACAAAGTTCTGTTAAGGGTTAAATATAAAAGATTGAAAAGCCTTTGAAGGAGGATTTCAGATACATCTAAATAAAAACACTGCAATAAAATTAAAACATAACCACTTTCCCCTGCATGAAGAGATTTTATAGGATTGTTGTCTGAAGTGTCAGTACTTCCATATCATAGACCTCTTTTACAATGTCATGCCGTTCACCAACAGATGGAGGATCGTCCTTGAGCCATTTCTTTGCAATGGCTTTTTTACTCATTGTTAGCAGGAGATATGTTCAATATTTTAGTATTTTTAAAGGATCAATTCAAAGTTACATAATTTTAAAATGACATTCCAGATTCAATTCCATTCTTGTCAGAAATGTAATTATTTTAAGCATTTTAGAAAGTTGAACTGATTTCCCAGGAGTTTGTTTTTCACATTTCTGCACTTGAAAGAGAAGCAAATGATACGTACTTCTCCAAAAGTGCTAGCGCAGTGGAGGGGTTCACCCGCAGGTACTTTGAGGTTGGCTGCCCGTAGTCTGCCAGATACGTGGACCAATCCCACACCATGAACAGATCTAGGAGCTGAAACACAGAACACAGATGTCTCAAGTGAGCAAAGACTGATATACAACACTTTGAGCAAACCAAATATACAGGCTTTAAATAAATACTGAAGAATAAAATAAATTGAACTTAATAGAGATTTGATTTAGCCTATTAATAATTAGCACTGCCAGTCTTAATTAACTAATACAATGCTGAATTTGCAAGTACACTTGAGGTTTATTTTAGGAGACTTACAGTCAAGCCCAAAATTATTTAAAATTAAGTTTTTGCTTAAATGTAAATAATGCCTCTTGTGGATCATCTTATTATCTTTTGGAAGAAGCCTTTCTGGTCATAAACTTGCTGGCTGAAAAAAATAACTTTCAGTTATTGCATAACAATAACAGTTATTGTACAATAATAAGTCAGAATTTAGGATTAATTATATGAATAATTTATATGTATATATATTTGACTGTTGTAAAAAAAACTTTTAATTAACTCATGTTAAACAGAGCAAAGAAAATTGTTAGATTAGATTTAGATTAGATTTAACGGTAACACTTTACAATAAGGTTCATTAGTTAATGCATTTACTAACATGAACTAATAATGAACATCACATGTACAGCATTTATTAGTCATAAATGAACATTTACTAATGCATTATTAACATTCATGTCCATGCTTGTTAACATTAGTTAATGCACCATGAGTTAACATGAACTAACAATGAACTACTGTATTTTCATTAACTAATGGTAACTAACATGAACAAATACAGTAGTAAATGTATTGTTCATGGTTTGTTCATGTTAGTAAATGCTTTAATTAACATTAACTAATGAACCTTATTGTAAAGTGTGACCGTTTTAACTTTATTGTCATTACATATGCAGTACTTCCAGTTCCACGAAATGCAGTTTTTACAGTACTTCCTAAGTTTTTTAAAATCTTATTTCACTTAGTTTGGCTTAAAAAAAAAAAAAAAAAAAAAAAAAAGTCAATATTATTAGGCTAAAGTACCATGAATGATAATCTTTAAATATTATTAACAACTTTGTGACTCAATGTCTGGGAAAGGTTCTATATAAAAAAACCTTTACTTTCCTACTTAACTCTTAATTTCTTATTGTACAAGTTACTGTATTTTCATTGTTATTATGATATTTTTTTCTAGACAAAGTCTTCTTTGGTTAGAATTTAAAAGAATAATTTTAAAAATGTGTCAAAAATGTAATTAAAATCAATATTATTAGCCACCTTAAAAATTATTATTGTTCCCGATTGGCTACAGAACAAACCACTGTTGTCCACTGAATGCCTTATTAACCTACCTTTACCTTATTAAGCCTTTAAATCGCATTATAAGATGAATCCCATCTTGCAAAGTAGTAAATAGTAAATATTATTTACTGCCATGATGGCAACCGCAACAAAATCAGTTATTGAAACTATTAAGTTTACAAAATGTGCACCAAAAAGTTCTTTTAGTTCAATAGCAGTTTTCCATAATGTATAAACTAACATTACAAAACAATTAGTAATACATTTATTACGATATTTGTTCATCTCCGTTAATGTTAGTTAATTTTTATTTAGGTTTCCCGTTAACTCACAGTGCATTGACTAATGTCAACAAGAACAACATCAAAAGGTAAATAGGTTTTAATAATATGCAATAGTTAATGTTGAACTAAAGCTTGCAAGACTATTTATATTAAGTTAATGTTAGTAAACAAACAATAACTAATCGATCATTATTCTAAAGTGTTACCAAAATATATATTAAAAATTTTCACAAGAGGGCTAATAATTATAAGACAAGCCAATAAGACAACATATATTCAAATTAGGTAATTGCTATTTTTTTCCTTAGGTCTGAAAATTTGACAAAAAAAATAAAAAATATATATATATATATATATATATATATATATATATATATATATATATATATATATATATATATATATATATATATGTGTGTGTGTGTGTGTGTGTGTGTGTGTGTGTGTGTGTGTGTGTGTGTGTGTGTATGTATGTATATATATATATATATATATATATATATATATATATATGTATATATATATATATATATATATATATATATATATATATATATATAAATATATATTTATATATATATATAAATATATATATATATATATATATATATATATATATATATATATATATATATATATATATATATATATATATATATATATATATATAAATATATATATGTGTGTGTTTTTTTTTAACTCTGATTGTAAAGTTAAACATCTTTTTTACATTTTTGTTTTCCTGAAGTCAGGTCTAAGTTTTGGTGCAGTGCGCTGCCCAAAGAGAAGTGTGTGAGGTCAGCCACTAATGGCGGGGGTTAGTACTAGGGCACTTGTTGGGGAGCTGGGAGCACTTTAAATGCAAAAGGAAGAGAAATCCCTCCATGACCTCCAGATAACCCGCAGAGGAGCTAATCCTGGCTCCGCGGTGCTCTGGTCAGCGGGCTCCCTGCCACTTTTGCAACTCGGATTCAAAAGCAAGGCTCTGGACACATTGAACTTAATTTGCTGAAGAGAGGCTCAGATCACTCACCTCTGTGTATGCAAATCAATATCAATCAATGGGGGACAATTCCTGGATGGCTCGTTCATTATGGAAGGACGGGAGAGGAGGGTTCAGGGGGGCAAATAGCACTTCACACCTACTATGTGGTCCGTATTGTGGAGGTCTGTTTTTTATCGGATCGTTATTCAGTGCTGTTTGCTGCTCCTGCTGGGCTGTGACAATATTGCTGCTAAGCACAGCAAGACCCTGCAGGGTATTGTGGGCAACGGGATTGCCCATGTTGAGATTGCTTGTAAATGTCAATATTTGAGGACCTTGACCTGGGTGATTTAGCCAGATCAATTAGTTTTCTGTTTATACATTTGGCTGCTTGTACACTAATCAAACAGATTTACATGCTATTCATGATATACGTGAAATGAGGTCATGCATTGGTTAAAGTCAAATCAATAATCAGTTTTGACTGCTATTTAGTAGAGCTGAATGTTTTTAGCATTTTGTGGACTACTCAGGATGCAAAATCTGGAATGAAAGGGGGAAATTATATCTATAAATATTCAAATAAAAGAGTCAAACAATTAAAATAACATTATTATATCAGTTAAATTGACATCTAAATTAAATTAAAAAAATGTTGACCATTAAAAAAAATTATGTATGCACTGCATCTGGAATAAAGGAGGAAACAATGTATGCATAAATAAATATCAAAACAACTAAAATAATATTATATTAAATGTTAAAGTGATATTTAAATTAAATCTGAAAAAGTTGATATTTTTATATTTAAAGGAATGAAATAATGATAATAAGTATTAAAATAATTTCTAGCTCACTAATGGAAAACTCATATTTTATCCAGAGGGGAAAAATAATTAAATAATCAATATCTAGTCAGGACTTTTATTTATTATAACTGGATGTTTTTAGTATTTGTGGATTACACAGGATGCAATATTTGGAATGAAGGGGAAATTATACGTACAAATATTCAAATAAATATGTAAAACAATTAAAATAACATTACAATAAATGTTAAAGTGATATCTAAAAAAGTTGAAAGATTTTAAATATAAATATTTAAAAGAATTAAATAATGACAACAAGTATTAAAATAATTTTTAAAACTCTGCTAGCTTTTAGCTCACTAATCTATAAAAAGCTATATATATATATATATATATATATATATATATATATATATGCAATATCTGGAATGAAGGAAAAATTGTACGTATAAATATTTATATAAATATGTACAACTATTATAATAACATTATAACAAATGTTAAAGTGAATTCTAAATTAAACATAAAAAGTTTACCATTTAAAAAAATAATATTAAAAAGAAAGAAATAATGATAATATGTACTGAAATAATTTCTATAATTTCTTTTTTGCTCACTAATCTATGGAAAGCCACAGGGGAAAATAATTCAATGATCAATAATCAGTTTGGACTGCTGCTTATCTGGATGTAGAGGGAAAATTATGGATAAAATATTCAAATAAATATGTCAAACAATTAAATAAAATAACATAAAGTGATATCTAAATTAAATCTGAAAAATTGTTGGTTTTAAAACCATTTTTAAAAGTTAATATCTAATGGAAATGATAATAAGTACTAAAATGATTTCTATTTTGCTCACTAATCTATGGAAAGCCTTATCTTAACCACAGGAGTATCTCTCTCTCTCTCTCTCTCTTAAAGGTACACATTAATACCCAAATGCACCTAAAATGTACCTTTGAGGGACCAATATAGACTCTTCAGGTACAAATGGGTACTTTTTGAAAAGGTACTGCCCGAGTGAGAATTCTTGCACTTTTATTTCTGAGAGTGTAGAAAATGCTCATTTTCAAGACAAGAGCTCTGATGGATTTAGAGGGTTTTGCATCTGAACTCTTCAAATGTTTATATTGGAATGATTCTACCTGATCATGACAATTATTGAGTAAAGGTGGTGAAAATTCAGCCTCGCTTTGCATTAAAAAATAAATTAAACAGTAGAAAACAGTCAAATTAAAATGTTACCCTGTAGCACTGGTATATTTGTAAAAAAGTCAACAATACACTTTGAAAATCGATTAAGAGGCGATTGTCTAAATATTTCACATTTTTTTGAACCCTCAGATTCCACTTTTTTTTTTTTTAATTGTAGTACCTTGGCCAAATTTTGTCCTAACAAATTATACATCAATGAAACGATTTATGTAATCTTTATATAATTATATATATAACTTTTAGATTAAAATATGACTTGTTTTGTGATCCATTATTTCTCAATAAGATCTGTTTGTTTCTGATCCAATAAACATAACCTTGATTAGCAAAATGGCCTTTTTTCAATTTTTTTTTTCAAAATCTTACCCACCCAAACAGTTGAACATTTCTGTAGCTCAAACTGTAATACAAGACCCCTAAAATCCACAAGGTCAATGATAGATTCAAAGGGAATCACAAAAAAAGAAGGAAATAAATACCTGAATAACACAATACATATACAATTTAAGTAGAAGCTGTTTATAGTATTCATTTCACAGCACGAAACATGGAAAAAGTGATTTTGTCATGTTTTACATTAGATATAACTGCTGCAATAAGTAGCCACCACAAGCAATAATCTCATGAAACTACATTCAAGCTGGTATTGTTGCTACTTTTAGTCTACTAACCCCTGATATACTTGTGAAAGCACCATAGTAAAGCTAGGCATGTTCAGAAATGTGCCTTCAGACATATCAGTCCCTCTTAAGTAATGTGAACAAGTGAATTTTTATCAGCATTAGTACAAGCATCTGCGCAGTATCACCTTACAGACAACAAGGACTTAAGCAAATGTTTAAAACACGACAGAGTAAACACCGGTCTCCATTAGCCACTGCGTGATTGGCAGGGACACGGTGACCTCTCTATTTGGTGTCGGCACAAGCTCAAAGAAAAAAAGCCTAAGCCCTGCATCTATTCAACACTGGCCAGTGATAGCAGCTCTAGGGCAGATCTGCGTCATAATGCATGACGGGATGGTTATCTAGGCGGGGGGGTTGGGGTGAATAGGTAAATTCTGACCGCCCGTGTGCTGCTCTCCTTATCTCTGACCCTGTCCAAGTCACGCTGCTTGAATTGGAGCCAGAGATCTCGGAGCGCACTTGAGAGAAGCTGTCAGCAAATCCTCCAAGAAACCTGGTGAAGATCAAAGCGGCGTCATGCTAATGGTAATCGAGAGGTCTTGGCGAGCGGTTGAAGTCGTGACAGGCTGAACAACGCCACTCTGACTAATATGTGGCATGTAGATGAATCCAGAGCTGAGAGTTTCTTCAGTTCTTATGAACGGGCCAAGTCAAGTGATGTAACCTTTTTATCAATGTGGATGGATGGTCCACTGTAGAGCCGCTCCGCTGATTCCAGCTAAGCAAGCTAAAGGCAACAGTGGCAAGTAACCAAAACTCCACCAATGAACTTTGGGAGAAACCAGACTCAGTTTTTAGACCAGTTCTCTTCTGGCCCAAAGCTGTAAAACTCAATGGCCACAGCATACTTCAAACGAAATTGAAGAACAAACTGAATTGGCAACATTTCAAATAAAATATTTTTTTTTATTTTGATCGAATTAACAGAAATGAAGATCAGTTGTCCTCTGGCCAAAAGCTGTGTATGACAGGTGTTTAAAACAACTCACAGTAAAGGCCTTGGTATACATCAAACGATATTTAAGAATAAACTAAAATGATGTAATGTCAAATAAAATCCATACGAAACAAAGTTCCTTTTGAACGAATTGAAAGAAATAAAGAAAACCCTTGGGAGAAACCAGACTCAGTCCTTGGATCAGTTCTCCTCTGGTCAAAAGCTGTGTATAACCGGTGTTTAAAGCTCACAGTACCTTTGACAGTGGAAATTGACATAAATATGTACCATACTACTGCACAGGTGTTAAACTCAGTTCCTGGAGAATCGCATCTCCTAACCCAGACTTATTTGTAGGTTTTAAACATCCCTGAAAGTCTCAATTACTTTGATCAGGTGAGTTTAATTAGTTTAAAGCTAAACTGCGCACTAAATGCTGCAGGTCTGCGGCCCTCCAGGACCTTTGTTTTGTACCCCTGCTGTACTAAACCGTATCGCACAGTGGAATAGGGCCATTAGAATATGTAATAGAGTGGAGGAACTATGACGTCACTTTGTAGGCTAATCGGCTGATAGCATAAAACTGGTTCCCCCGAGAAAATCCCTATTGGATTTTCCCATAGGCTTTTGGAAGATTGCAAATAATAAGCTCTGTGTTCAAACACAGTTCATTACACTTGCACGTTTTGTCCAGCCGGATAATCCTAACACGAAAATACAACTTGGAGCACTTTTGGATCTTAAATGCAAACGCAAGAGTTAAAAAGCTAACATTAGGCTATAAACAGACTACAGAGCCCTCGGGGCGCTCGTCTGTGACGTCAGCCCCTCCCTGCTACAGACAACTTATCAAGCTCATTTTTAGAAATAATGTCCATGACAAAGAGTTAATCTCTCTGTATATTATATTATAATCCACGCTATATATTATAAACAAATAAATACGCAAAAATACATAGACATATGTGCCTTTTGGATCGTTTTTACGTGGGAAATACATCTGTTTTGCTTTGCGGTTGTTCTAAAAGTTTTAAAACTGCATGTATAAATCTGCCTATAGTATTATCATAAGACACGTTTAAATAAGTGTATCGTTCGCATGCACACAGCCTGCTGACCTTAACAGATGACAGAAATGAGGCGTGAGGAGGAACAAGTCTATGGCTTGATGGACACAGAGCAACATTCGATATTCCTTTTATGTCACGACGTACAGCGAAAAGCAGCTTATACAGTCACATCTGCTATACGTTTTATTGGAGGAGTGTAAATATTGCAGTTATGACTGAGTTACATGTGTTCAGATGAATAAAAAAAGACGAAAAATCACTTGATCACGTTAAAATGACAGTTAATATGTCTGTATTTTTACACATTTATTCACACGTTTGCATTACTGAGGGCAGGAGAGAGACAGGCTGCACTGGTGAGCAGCATCTTCATAATATAGTTTAATTAAAATAAATGATCAACAAATGAATCTGTCTCCACAGCCTTTACATGTGAAGGCATTATCTACACACAATCTGATTTCTTAATTAGAAAAACACAAAAAAACCATAAAATACTATTCATGAAAATACCTAAATAACAGATAAATCCAAATGCCCAACACTAGCGAGCTGCGCTCCAGACCAGATCAGCTCGATGACGTATAATGTCTCCGACACCGCCTGTAGTCCCATTTAGCAACTTGATAGCAAGCGTCTTTTTAAAGAGGCATGGCCGAATTAAAAATTCAAAAGTGTGCTGTAACTGGTGTGTTTTATGTTGTAGAACAAAACGTGAAAATATCTTGAATTTGTGTTTGCCACGAACCTTATTTAAGCGATTTTACTGAAACCCCATTCAAAAAACCTATTGACTTTGGGACGAGGGAACCAGAAGTGCTAAAATGCTAACTCGCTTCCGGGTTTTTGCATACAAATTGACGTCATAGTTCCTCCACTCTATATGTCAGAATTGTCACTGGTTTGTTAGTGCTTGTGCTTTGACAAACTGACCCGTGGTTAGGGATGGGTATTGTTAAGGTTTTAACGGTATTACTACTTTTATCAATACCACTTATCGGTTTGGTACTTTAACGGTTCTCTTATCGAAACGTTTTATAGTGTTTTTTTTTTATGAAACAACACCTAACAACACTTTATTTATTATTATGTTTTTTGATGTTAAATAAACAAAACCAATAATTGTAAAACAAATAAATAAACGAATGTACAATGGTGAGAAGGAAAATGACACCGAGATTTTTAACCAATTCTTCTGGAGAGAAATCAACATGTTTGACTTTTATGGATAAAGTACCACGTTTCCGTACACATCTCTAGCCGTGGTGCTCATTGGAGCAGGCCAATATTAAAATCCATCAGGCAACATTACCAGATCTTGCCAAACAAAACAACAAAATAGATTCTAGATTGATGGACATGAAAAACAAAACCCACTAAGAATTACACCACCTGTCAGAGATCTAAAAATTCTGTCATACTGTTGACCCTTCGCTAAGAGGCACCCAAAAACCGCTATCCCCACCAATCATGGCTTAGCAACCATAGCTACGCACAGGGGCTCTGTCAAGCTTTCGAGTGAGGGAAACAAGCCAAAGCGCTGTGCATATAGATTGTGCAAATCTGACATTCAGTATCCTAAAAGTTTGGACAGGGTGGTGGAATTTTTTCCCTTTTCAAAACCTAAAACCCAAGAGGAGAAATGCCAGCGTGGATCAAGCTCTGTGAGGGGCGCTAAAGGAGCAGAGTTAAGTTGGTTTTGTTTTGATATTCCTGACACATTTAGTGACAGACCGACTGCAATAACTCACACACCTCCTACCCTAAACAGATCTAAACTGTGTTTCCTACAAAAATACAAAGCAGGTTATGTTCCCCAGCTGTCTTTTTTTTTTTTTTTTTTCGCTCGATATTGACCACTGCCCCATTTAAACCTTCGCCATAATAGTCATACTAATAGCAAATAGGTCATGAGTTACTAATCTGTAAAATACGAATCAGCGAATCTGTTGCTAACTTTACTGAATTTAATATTTCCATCTCTTTCAAGCTACGAATATTTGAAATTACAAATCAACAGAACAAAAAAGAGATGTGATCACAAACTGAGCACTTCCGATCAATATTCTTTACCTGCAGCTTTTTTTCAGTAATTTATAAAGAGCACACAAACATACTGAGAGTTATAGGTAACTTACTGTACATTGTTATGGGTCAATGATGCTAATATTCGGCACAAATCTATCAGTTTCCCCTTTCTGGCTGTTCTATCTATTATGAATTATGTATAAGCACTGTCCATGCGTGTTCATTGCACAACAATTAGTCCATTAACTTTTTTTTTCTTCTAAAAATAGTGAAATCATGGTTTAATTAGTTATTATTAGATTATTTTTAAATGTCACCTATCCTGTTGTGCATGAACTAAGCTGTTGAATGATCAGTGTATGAGGTGGCTAGGCTAACCAAGGATCAATTTTGATTGAATTATTCTCTAATCGGTTGCCTATTATGTGGTAAATATACTCCTGCGATGCACACTGCAGTCCTTTTTTGTCTGGCTTTCTCGAATTTCTCACCTGTTCGCTAAAAATGACTAATTATATCCCTGGAAATGTCTGACACCGGCGCATACACATTATAAAAGACGTGCCAGGCACGAAAGCTTGACAGGCATAGCAACAGTAACTAAGGAGGGCGGGGCTTAGCAAAGGGTCAATTATGTGTGTGTAATGAAACGTCTATGTACACTACTTTTATAGACACACAGTGAAAGTTATTCAACATTTTTAAAAAAATCTGTTCAACAAAAGAATGAAACAAACTCCAGAAAAGTGTGGAATGACATGAGGGTAAGTAAATGATTATGAGAATATAATTTTTGTATGGTTAATTTATATATTTTGTTTTTTCTTTCTTTAATAGCGTCCTGAATTCTTTTAAAAACACTTGTTCAGTTTTTTGAAGCTTAAAACAGAGGCATTTTGCACTGAGCATTAGTATGCCACACCCTAATAACACTTTCTTATAAGACATACCTTTCTAGAAGAAACCTTGACGTGACCTCACTTTTGCACCTCAGGCCCAGATTAAAAGTTCATACTCCAAACAGCACAAAAAACAGAAGCACATGAAGAAAGAGTTCCTGATAGCATAATGAACCCCACTGCGACTAAGTGATTTCCCTTCCTGAAGCTAAGAGTGTTCAGGTTGGGATAATCCATTAGTGCTGTATGTTCTCCACCCTTCCCCTCAGCTCCACTAACAGGGGAGTCATGTCTGTGGAGAGGTCTGTACCTGTCGGAGGTCAATAAAGGCCAACTGCAGCGTGTCCCCCTGGAATCCTGGTACAGGCTCTGAACTGGCAAACACTGCGATAGGAAAAGAAAACACTTCCTATTAATATGGGCATCTAAACAATCGTTTGGAACAAATTTTGTAAAAACATCAAATCAATTTCATGATTTGTATTAGCAAGGCAATTAAACACCAGAAAGCAAAAGTCTTTAAAAAAAGGATGACATCATAAGTGTGTTTAGGGAGTTAAGATTACAGGCAAGTACATTCACTGCAATGCCAGAGTTTGGGGTAGTGTTGTTACTCAAGTGTTTCCTAAAGCCTGATTTATACTTCTGCGTCAGTTGACCGGCGTAACCCACGGCGCAGGCAACGCGCATGGCTGTGCATTTATACTTCTGCGCGCTGTCTCTGTCGATCTGCATTAACACTTCCGAAACACTAGTTGGCAGTGAGGTGTAAATGTTCCTCTGTGTCAAGTTTCTTCGCTACTTTTTTGCATTTCCTAAACACTTCCGGGATGTACAAGTGGCTCAAACTCGCTCATTTTGAGGCAGGAACCGGCGGACGTGCAACAACTTTAACTATGAGGTAAACACAAAACAAAACTTTCCATCCGGAGCTCCTTCACGGTACTCCACACTTGTAAACAATCGCTCTAGCGGCTTCGCGCGGCTCTCGGTCCCGCCCAGACTCGTCAGCGCTACCAAGCCGACCAATCACAGAGCTTACGCTACGCGTCGTTGCGACGTGTAGTTACATTTTTTGAGAGGTGCACGTCAGCGACGGCGATGGCCACGGCGAAGGGCTATGCGTCAGCGCCGTAGCATACGCCGGCGTTTGACGCAGAAGTATAAATCAGCCTTAAAGCCTCATTCATCAGCAAAGTGTGGATTTACTTCACATTACCATGCGGAGAAGCATCTTACACACAAGGCAAATAATACATACACAAGAGTAGTCAACTCCCATATTTGACTCCCATTTCACAGTTTGTTTAACAAGTGTGAGTGCTCCATTCTGTGCGATAGTGATTGGCCGGCTCTGGCCTAGTTAGAACAGGTGGGCCAAAGCATGGTTCGGTTGGGCACTGGGCAAAGCGTGAATCTGAAGAGTTTGTGAAGTGACTGTTTATATGGATTTATTACTCGATCTTACTATTCAATGAATGCAAACTGTTATATTACCACACTGTTGCGCTAGGCACCCTTGTGAAAGGGTGCCAAAAAGTGGTACAGTCAAAAGCCCCTTTCACACAGTGATACCGGTAAATATCTGGAAAATTTCCGCAACGACTTTACAGGTATATTCAAAAAAGTGCTGTTCACACAAGCTAGGACGTTACGGAAATTTTCCGGAAAAAAGCATTCACACATCCATTCTAAAATACCGGTAAATTCTGACATCATTCACCACATATGAGCTTTAAACGGCTGCACTTGTATTTGTAAACATTTTACTAAATTACAAACTCTGTGGATGATCAATATTGTGAACAACTTTCGCAGGATCACTTTCGCATGTCGAGATGTTCATAATATGTGCGTGTGCAGGCGCTCACAGGCTGTTTCACAGGCACGCAAAGCTTGAAGGTAAACAAACAACGGCTTATCATAAGCATCTCATCGATGATTATTTACACAGTTGGCATTAAGAAGAACATATAAACGTGATCTGGTTAACTTCTAGCAGCTAAATGTGTCTGGAAAAATATTCAAAGGCTTTTATTCTCACAAACCGCGCGGACGTAAATGCGTCTGACTGTTGTGATTGGCTAAAGCAGACGTCTCACGTCAGCACGATCTAGACGTGCACGCGCTTATTACGGCAATCCTCCTTCTGCATTCACACAGCGCAGCATTCCGGCAAATTGCCGGTAATGTTACAACTTCTCTTTCCGGAAAATAGCCAGAACGAATTTACCGGTATTTTCAAAAAGGACCTGTTCACACATACAGACCTTTCTGTATGTGTGAAAGGGGCTAAAGACTATAGAATACACTAGACATGTCACTCGTATATTTTTGAATGGGAAAAAGTGTAACTGTCATTATGGTAAATAAAGCCCCACCTACTGGTACAGGAGCCAATCATCGATCGCTATATGGTAAATAAAGCCCGCCTTCTAGTACAGAAGACAATCAGTGATTGCTATAGACTGCCGATTTACTGGACCAGAAGTGAGTTTCTGCAGATTTTGTGTGAAATAAAAAGGTTATCAAAGATGCTGCAATTCAGCTGCCAACATCAGCAAACATCCTAAAATTAGGAGCAACATTACTTTTTATGAAAAGTATGACAATTTCCTGGAAAGAGAAGTTGTAACATTACCGGTAATTTGCCGGAATGCTGCTCTGTGTGAACGCAGACAAAAAATTGCCAGAAAGAGTGCGTTCATGATTAGAACTTCTACTCCAGCCAATCAGACGCACACACATCCGCGCTGTTTATGAAAATAAAAGCCTTCAAATATTTTTCTAGACACATTTACATGCTAGATGCTAGTCAGAAAATGTTTCTGTTATTTCTTAATGCGAACTGTGTAAAAAATTATCGATAAAATGCTTATGATAAACCGCTGTGAGTTTACTTTCAAGCTCTGCTTCAGCTGCTTGACGCATGTGCACATGAAGAAGTCTCCAGTGAGCACACCAGGGGTGTAAATTTAGGACAAAAAGGGATGTGTCCCCACCAATTTCCTCAGATTACTGAAATATCCCCACCAATAATTTAATGAACTTCTTAAAAATAAATGAATAAAATAACACTTGGGTAAGTTGGCCATTCATTCCGCTGTGGCAACCCCGGATTAATAAAGCGACTAAGCCGAAAAGAAAATGCATGAATGAATAACACTTTCTTTTTTTTTTTACATCGTGCTGTCAACATGAACCTACACATGTATAAAGAGATCAATCATGTTCTCTACTCGAGTCCTACAGCCCCCAAACACATTTAAACATTAAAAAAAAATGTTTTTTTTTTTTCACAAATTCAAGTTCGCTACTGAGTGACTCCATCATAATAACGGTGACGTTAATGCTAAGGGCAATTCATAGGCCCCTATCAATGTCAAGAGCAACTCTATATCCTAGGAGCACACAGACGTTACATCTTGACATGCGAAAGTGTTCATTGAAATGTTTTTATCGAAAGTTGTTCACAATACTTATCCATCGACAGAATTTGTAATGTAGTCAAATGTGTAAACATTTAGCTGCGGTTCGCTGCGGCTTCTGCCTTCGAATGTCTCTGAGACAAAGCAGCTGCACGAATGCTAAAGCTTTAAAGGTTCAGGACACCCTGGAGAACTTTTAATTTTATTTTAACAGATTTGTTTGTGTTGAACATCAGTTAAGACAATGTTAGCACCTGTCAGCTTTAATTGTGGGGAAAACTGGATAATTTGAGCTTTTGTCAGCTAATTTCAGCTTCCGGGTTTAAAATGATTTTTGGGGAGGGATCAAAATCGGCGACGTAGCGCAGTACTGCAAGTGCAATGATGACGCGTCGGTTTCTCATTCTTATTTATAGCGGAGTTTTCTTATCCTATGAGAAGAGCCGGCTGCTTAATTATTCATGAGAGCACGTGCTTTCCGAAGGCAGACCTGCCAGTTTCAAGCAAGCTGTGAGACACAGACCAACGGGACGCAGTAGCCGTTCATGAAGGCTCGTATGTGTTTGTTTCCATGATCCACGGGGTTTGTTGCATGTTTTATCCCCGCGATCTTGTCAGCAAATCTTATCATACAGCAAAGTTGTGTGTGTGCTGCAAGTATTTTTGTCGGGAGAGAAGTATGAGAATTAGAGAATGGCGGACGTTGACTTTTATCAGGAGTTCGTTCACATTCAGACACATCGCCGTGCTGCTGTGTTTGCCTAAATCCTCTATATTACCAGCAGGGCTAATGGTTAAAATACACAGGTCAGGAGACCTGCTGCACTGAGTCTGCATTCAGATGTGTAATAGACCCGGGGATCGAGGGAGAATCCTCATTTATAGGGTTTACATGAACACACTTATCTTTATAATGATATAAGTTGTGATTATGTGTGTATGAAATTACAAATAACAAATGTAGCATGGCATTAAATTACTGTTTATTTCTTTGCATTTTAACTTTGTGAACTATGAAATCATGCGTCTCCTCACGGTTTGTGTCTCATTTTGTGAGCTAACTGTCGACAACAGTTGTTCGCTCCCCTTCTCCCTTGCTGGCCACGCCCACTCCTGCCCTATGCTCGCGGAGCTCCACGCCCATTAATCATGCATCTTTTGAAAAAATTCTGAAGTAGACTTTAATCGAAAGTGGGGGGTGTCATGGCCCTTTAAATAAAGTGAAATCATCAACAAAAGCCCGACCACTTCTAGGTTCACAAATACAAGCGCAACTGTTTAGAGCTCATTTCAGGATAATTATATCAGTATTTACTCGTATTTTGGAATGGATGTGTGAAATCTCTTTTCCAGAAAAATTCCCAAATGTCCTTGCCTGTGTGAACAGCGCTTTTTTGTATTTACCAGTAAAGTTGTTCTGGAAATTTACAGGATATCTACTGTGTGAAAGGGGCTATTGTCTAATCATGTTGTTTTTGCCTACACATTATGCAGTGCTGTGAAACAGAACTTTGCACGCTCAAACTTTACTTTAAACATGACTATAGTCTGTTTCTCCAAAGCAGGGGTGTCCAAACTCGGTCCTGGAGGGCCAGTGTTCTTGAGAGTTTAGCTCCAACCCCAATCAAACACACCTGAATCAGCTAATCAAGCTCGTACTAGATATCCTAGAAACATCCTGGCAAGTGTGTTGAAGCAGGTTGGAGTTAAACTCAGCAGGACACCGGCCCTCCACTACCGAGTCTGGACACCCTTGCTCTAAAGGTTTGTACTCCACTCGGGGGAGTTTTGGTTCTGTGCAATGTCATCTTTGAGCTGCTCTTCAGTAGTTCGGTCTTCAGCAGTGGCATTTGTACTCAAATGACCTGAATTAGTATTGATCTAACTAGACTACAATAGCATTCTACCTGCCTGACATGCTGAATATGACCCACAATCTGTCTTTGATACAATCTAATTTAGGGGCTACAGACTTGACTTGACTTGACTGAAGCAAAATTCAAACAAATCCCAATGTAAAATAAAACTTGGAAGAAGAATTCCTGCAGTCACGCTGTCTGTGTTTTGACTAGCCAAAGATGGACTGCCGCTAATGGGATGAGCACCATTTAGACCTCAGAGAAAGGTCAGGTATTCCCTTGGTGTACCTGTGCGGTTGAACCCTCACAAACTCTCCTTCACCCTGAGACATGCGTGACCCGAGGCCACAGGTACGAGCACAAACACACAGCCTTTTCACTTCTGCTGACAGTGATGTAGCGTGACTGAAACCTTAAATGGCTGAGAAGCAGAAGATGCGATGCTAGAACCAAAGAGCTGCCCACATATTAACATTATTGATGAACGCTTCGCTCTGACATCTCCATTGTGCCATTCAAAAGCAAAGGATCTGATGAGCTTCCCAAGGGAGATATGAGTGATGAAACCTCAACAAGATCAGGTTCTGCTTCTCACCAAAAAAAAAATGAACATAATAAAGACTTTAGGTTCTTTTCACTTGGAACAGAAACATTTTAAGGTCAACTCCAACAGAGGTCGGCTCTGTTTTCAGTATTGTTTAGCGTGATGAAGTTCAGGTCAGGATAAAGCCATCGTGTCTAAAAGAGATCAGCAGAAATGTGTCTCGTGTCTATTTAAGAAAAAGTCTTTAAGCAGTAATTATACTGTCTAAATCAAATCCACTAACGGATTTACAGGTGATTAAGAGTTTAAATCTTTGTAGTGAATCAGCATTTACTTTTATTAGTGGGGTTTTCCCATAACAAAACAACAAAATAAAACAGAACACTTGTAAACACCTGCCAAAATTATAGCATACCATGAAATTATTAAAACTACACGTTTTTGGGGGTAAAATCTCTTTGGTTTTACTTTATAAAACTGAAGTATTACAAATGTAAGGGGTAGAAATGTGCCCAAAATACACTAATGTATTATTTTTTTTGCCACTTGTTCAAACTACTTATTTAAAATGAGCTGAATCAACACAATTCTTGAGGTTTTTTTGAAGGGGACAGCTTAATTTTTATGTTAATTTATTCATTTATTCATTTTCTTGTCAGCTTAGTCCCTTTATTAATGCGGGGTCGCCACAGCGGAATAAACCGCCAACCTATCCAGCACGTTTTTACGCAGCGGATGCCCTTCCAGCTGCAACCCATCTCTGGGAAACATCCACACACACATACACTATGGACAATTTAGCCTACCCAATTCACCTGTACCACATGTCTTTGGACTGTAGGGGAAACCGGAGCACCCGGAAGAAAACCCACGCGAATGCAGGGAGAACATGCAAACTCCACACAGAAACGCCAACTGAGCCGAGGTTCGAACCAGCAACCTTCTTGCTGTGAGGCGACAGCACTACCTACTGCGCCACTGCATCGCCATTTTTATGTTCAATCCACTTAAATTCTTAAAAAAGTTAATTTAATCAATTTGTCTTGAGACAACATGAAGGAATTGTGTTGAATTGGAATAGGAATTGTATGACCTGAACATTCACAATAAATTAATTTATTTTATGTTTAATGTTACATTTTGCTATAAAAGCCTGTTCTATTAAAGGTGCAGAAGTTGTTTGTCTACAGGAGCCTTTTTTTTTTGGGTTGTTCTGGTTTAAAGTCTCTTCACATTCCAATAGTAATGATTAAAGTAAATGATCTAAATGTATTTACATGTATTTTTATATTCTGGGTAGGGCAAAAATATGTCTGGCAATTCCCATAATTCTGATAATAAGTAGCCCAAACTGACCGTCAATAAATGTAGATTTGTACATCTGCGCACTCGTTCAGATTCGCTGCTTGTGAGTGCATGCGATAAGCTGAAATGTTTGCTAATTTATTTGCTACTACTGTATAGTATTTCTTTTTGTAAATAATAATAATAAAATGTATTACTGACCGTTAAACTTTTTATTTACAATTAAACAGCTCCAGAAGAACATGTTAAGTAATTGGAGGGTTGTGGGTGGTCATATCACCTAATTATGGTGGTCATATCCCTTATTATGGTGGTCATATCCTTTATTTTCAAAACCCAATGTTGACAGGTATGCTTTGGACTGTAGGGGAAACCGAAGCACCAGGAGGAAACTCTCGTGAACACAAGCAGAACATGCAAACTCCACACAGAAATGCCAACTGACTCAGCCGGGACTCGAACCAGAAGATCTTCTTGCCGTAATGTGAGAGTGCTAACCACTGAGCCACTGTGACTTTATCTATATAAAAGTAAAAGTTCAATATTTACAAATTTGAGAATAAAAGAATCAAATAAGAACTGTTGGGGGACGTAATGATGGTGCAATGAATAGCAAAAAGGTCGCTCGTTCGGGCCAGCTGGGATTTCTGTGTGGAGTTTGCATGTTCTCCCAGTGTTCACGTGGGTTTCCTCCGGGTGCTCCCGTTTCCCCCACAGTCCAAAGACATGTGCTATAGGTGAACTGAATAAGCTAAATAGGCCGTAGTGTATGTGTGTGAATGCAAGAGTGTATGAATGTTTCCCAGTGTTGGGTTGTGGCTGGAAATACATCCGCTGCGTAAAACACATGCTGGATAGGTTAGCGGTTCATTCCGCTGTGGCGACCACAGATTAATAAAGGGACTAAGATAAAAAGAAAATGAATGAATAAATGAAATAACTGTTGGATAAAGTTGCAACTACCATTTTATAATTGATCATTTCCATGCTAATGCTCACTAATGATTCATTTATTTAATCAAACAGCAAAAGGGTGTCATTTTTGGTTGAGCTCAGCCGAATAAGACTGGGTAATTCATGCAAATGCAACACATTTAAGATGACTGAGTGACACGGCTCTAAACTGCTCAGAGCAGGTGTGGATTTCCAAGAGCAGGTGGAGTGCGGGTAATCAGGAATGCTTTTTTTTTTAAAGCGTGCAACTAAGATAACTGCTTCTGCGAGTAGCTGATAAAATCAATAAAACCTGCTGCATGAATGCATCTAACATCACACCGCATCCCAGAGCATGATGCCTACATGCTTGTCTGTCAATGCAATAGCCATAGTCTACGTTGAAAATGGTTAACAGTGAAGACCAATCTTTCTGAATCTTTCAAAATAATTTGAAGATTACACTAGGGTTGCCAGGTCCTACCTCAGCAGCAGGTTATTTTTTTATTTGCAGGTTAATAATTTGATATACTGCATGAAAAAATGTTCTATGGTTGCATTGAAATATTTCACTGTACCAAATTTATATTCTACCAATGTTAAAAACTGTGTTAGTATGTTGAAGCAGAGTAGGCATACTTCTGTGAGACGAAGGGGCTGAAGAGAAGACAGTGTGCTGTTTTTAAAATTTTACTGGGAGAACTTGTTGCTACATAATAACTGCAAAGGTGTATGTAATCTACAGAAGAAAATCCATCGATTAACAACTAAATAACATACTGAATGTCTATTTTAGATTTGGAAAACATAAGTTTAGGGTTTGCTTCCGCATGAATTTTTTTTTTTTTTTTTTTTTTTGCTGGATGGAACAGAATATTACTATACAGTTAATTTAAAGAAATATTTTGAAGAACTCCCTGGCCTTTATAAAAAACTTATCTATTTATATTATTTTTTATGTTACTTCTATTTTGTACTCTTTGGATGCTACCAAACTTTTCATGTCAAATAATTACATATTGACTAAAAATATGACAAGGTATTGCCTCACTGTCAACTTTGATATATCTGGAAGGTTTTGTAATTCCAGAGGATTATAACCGTTTAGTTTTTTATTATAATTTCTTTTTTTCAGAATCGAAAAAACTAAAAAAAAACTGTGTTAGTATGTTGAAGCAGAGTAGGCATACTTCTGTGAGATGCAGGGGCTCTAGAAAAGACAGTGTGCTGTTTTTTTGTTTGTTTGTTTTTTGTTTTTTTTAGAGACTGGGAGAACTTGTTGCTACGTAATAACTGCAAAGGTATATGTAATCTACAGAAGAAAATCCATCGATTAACAACTAAATAACATACTGAATGTCTATTTTAGATTTGGAAAACATAAGTTTAGGGTTTGCTTCTGCATGATTTTTTTTTTTTTTTTTTTTGCTGGATGGAACAGAATATTACTATACAGTTAATTTAAATAAATACTTTGAAGAACTCCCTGGCCTTTATAAAAAACTTATCTATTTATTTTATTTTTTGTGTTAATTCTATTTTGTACTCTTTGGATGTTACCAAACTTTTCATGTCAAATAATTACATATTGACTAAAAATATGACAAGGTATTGCCTCACTGTCAACTTTGATATATCTGGAAGGTTTTATAATTCAAGAGGATTATGACCGTTTAGTTTTTCATTATAATTTTTTTTTATTTCTTATTATTGAATTTTAATTTTTAAATTTTATTCATTTATTTTTATTTTTTTGTATCAAGATGCCCCTCTTTTGTATATTCCTTCTTTTGGATGTTGCCAAGCCTCTTATGTTGAATGATAACATATGGACTGAACAAATATGGAACACTCTGCTTTCTCACTCTGGAATGATGTATATTTTATTTTTTATCTTTTGTCCCCTTTTTTTTCTTTCAATGTGTGGTTGTGGTAGGGTAGGGGTAATGTAATACTTTACATTGTAAATGCAAAAAATTCAATAAATAGATATTCAAAAAAATAACGATTTAAAAGAAGAAACCATTCAAAATGCATACAGTGATGTATAATCTGTGTTTTAAGAATAAGATAGGAGTTTTTGATATTATTGAATTATTGGGATAGTGTTTGGCAATTTTTTTGCAGGATATTGATTTAGTTTTGTTGTAAAAACCTGGCAACTCAGGATTACACAACACTTTGAATTGCTCGAATGCTCGATTCTGAGGTTTGTTTTTCCGCAAATAGTCCTTAAACACTTTTTGATTAGTGTGGTGCTAGAATTAATTTTCATTTAATATTTACAAAAACAAACAAACCAACAAGATACAAATCTTTGATTTGAGGCAAAGATGCATGCAAAAATCAGCCAAAAAGACAAATGTACAAGGCTGTGTACCAAGACGTGCTGTACAATGTCATTATTGCGATAACAGTATATTCAATATACAGTTCATATCACAGACATGAGTAATAAATTGCATATATTTTATGCATTGGTTGTTTATCCAAATTTGACAAATCCGATAAGGCCTTAAGGCTGATTTATACTTCTGCGTCGAGTGTTTGGCGTTATCCACGGTGCCTACCTTGTGCGTAGTCATGCATTTATACTTCTGTGCATTGTTTTGTGTTGCTCTTCAATAACACTTCCAATACACTAGCTGGCAGTAAGTTCGTCTGTGTCATGTTTCTTTGCGGGTGTTTTGTTTTTTTTGAACGCTTCCTTAATGTACAAGTAGCTAAAACTAGCTCATTCTGAGGTGGGAATCGGCGAACATGCAACAACTTTAATTATAAGATAAAAACAAAACAACAGTTTTCATCTAGAGCTACTTCACAGGACACTCCCTCCAATAGGTTTAACCGGCTCTCGGTTACGCCCGCATTGGTCACAGCTACCAAGAGCATGTGCTAGGAGTCGTTGCGACGACTAGTTACATTTATAGAGAGGTGCTCAGCATCAGCCATGGTGAGGGGTATGCAACTGTATAAAGGCTGCATTGAATTGGCATTGTAAATGTGCAGTAATTGATCCTACTCACATTCACACTGTATAACATCCAGGTTGAACTGCTGAATGGCTCCCATGCTGATCTGTTTGAGCTCAGTGTCCAGCAGCATCTGCATCAGTGACGTGGCCAGATGTTTACAGGCCGACATACACGCCGTCTGTGCCACTTTACCCTGAGGAAAGGGACAAAAACACAACAGAAAACATTACCACAAGTGTCGTCTGCTACACACAGAGCATCAGTCAGGCCTCACAGTCACTTTTCTATCCTGAAGATTTAGATGAACTAAAGATTAATGTCGGAATTACTTGAATTTTCACCTAACTACACATTTTGCTTATAATTACATAGAAACAACTTCAAAATTAATTTAAGCAGAAAGACTGAATATATACTTTATTATGAAATACTTTTGTTATATTTATGACAAATCAAACCTAAAACTTATTAAGATAAACTTAATATTAAGTCGTTGCAATAAGTAGTATAGGAACATAATAAAAGCTGATTTAGATTAATATGATTTTTTTTCTCAAATATTTTTCAAATATACACTCATTGGTCAGTTTATTAGGTACACCTGTTCAACTGCTTGTTAACGCAAATTTCAAATCAGCCAATCACTTGGCAGCAACAAATGCATTTAGGCATGTAGACAAGGTCAAGACGATCTGCTGCTGTTCAAACAGAGCATCAGAATGGGGAAGAAAGGTGATTTAAGTGACTTTGAACATGGCATGGTTGATGGTGCCAGACGGGCTGGGCTGAGTATAAAATATCGAGTGAGCTACAGTTCTGTGGGCGCAAATGCCTTGTTGATGCCAGAGGTCAGAGGAAAATGGCCAGACTGGTTCAATCTGATAGTAAGACAACAGTAACTCAAATAACCACTCGCTGCAACCGAGGTCTGCGAAAGATCATCTCTGAACACACAACACGTCCAACCTTGAGACAGATGGGCTACGGCAACAGAAGACCACACCGGGTGCCACTCCTGTCAGCTAAGAACAGGAAACTAAGGCTACAATTTGCACAGGCTCACCAAAATTGGACAATATAAGATTGGAAAAATTTTGCCTGGTTCGATGAGTCTCGATTTCTGCTGTGACATTTTGAGAATTTGGCATCAAAAACATAAAAGTATGCATTTATTCTGCTTTGTATCATCGGTTCAGGCTGGTGGTGGTGTAGGGGATATTTTCTTGGCACACATTTTGGGTCCATTAGTACCAATTGAGCATCATCTCGACGCCACAGGCTACCTGAGTACTGTTGCTGACCATGTCCATCGCTTTATGACCACAGAGTACCCATCTTCTGATGGCTACTTCCAGCAGGATAATGCGCCATGTGATAAAGCCCAAATCATCTCAGACTGGTTTCTTGAACATGACAATGAGTTAGCTGTGCTCAAATGGCCTCCACAGTCACCTGAACTCAATCCAATGGAGCACCTTTGGGATGTGGTGAAAAGGGAGATTCGCATTATGGATGTTCAGCTGACAAATCTGCAGCAACTGTGTGTGCTATCATGTTAATATGGACCACAATCTCTGAGGAATTGTCCAGTATCCTGTTGAATCTATGCCGGGAAGGCTTAAGACAGTTCTGAGGACAAAAGGGGGTCCAACCAGGTACTAGAAAGGTGTACCTAATAAAGTGGCCGGTGAGTGATAATTGAGATTTCTTTATGTTGTCAAATTTTGCTAATTCTGCTTACTAAGGCTTGAAACGATGCAATAAGTAATGCTGACACACATTATTACAATTACAAATGAACTCTTCTATAAAAAGTCAAATGAGAATATTATATTTGATGCAAAGCTACATTTTCAGCATCGTCACTAATTACTTATGAGCTGATTAGTTTGCTTAATAATCTTTAACCTGAAACCGAATTGACATGTATTTAACAAATTGACTGCTCTTGTTCAAAAGTCTTATGAAAGGCTTGTGTCACAATGTAGCTAGATAGTATGATGAACAGACTGAAATATAAGATGTTCGTTTAAAAACTTCAGTATTTTCATAGCTTGGCAGCTCTAGTTGACTTTCACTTTTATTGGATTTGTACAGAAACTCATCTGGGTTTGGAAAATCATCAGGTTGAGTGAATAACACATAAGGTGAACTCTTTTTAAGAGTATGTCTATCTTGTACCTTTGGAAGTGCATTGCTTTCAAAATATGTATCCATAATTTATAAAAACATCTCTTAATTAAAGGAATGTATTTACCGTCAAGACATCCAAGATGTAGTTGTTTTTGTTCCATAGCAGAATATTAAATTATTGACCCAAAAAAATAAAAAGTTAAATTAAATAAATAACTTCCTGCCGAAGGTCTTATGAAGAAAAATGACCTGACATTATTTACAGCATTTAATTTACAGCCTCGTAAAGAAAGTCTGAAACACTTCTTTTTGTATTATAACATTTGTTTGTTTGTTCGTTTATTATGGTTTTAAATAGGATTAGCATTTAATGAGCAACATAATACACATGTACTACTTCTTTGAATGTTTTATTTTGCCTGCAAGTGTGTTTTTGACTCTCAAAGTGGAAGTAGCAGTTGACTTTAACCCTTCCCCTGCCATTGATGAGATATCCAGAGAGAGACGATTCCCCGTCAGAGATGAGTTTTTACAGTGTTATAGGTGTCTTGCGGCCAGGGAATCTGTGTTATAGGTGTCTTGCGGCCAGGGAATCTGTGTTATAGGTGTCTTGCGGCCAGGGAAGTCTTAGCACATATCCAGGTCTTTAGAGTTCAAAATACAATAAGCGTCAGAGTAAGTGTAAATCACGTCATATGTGAAAATGAAAAAGCATACAACTCGAAAATGCACTATTCAGATGTAAAATAATCTGATGCAAAACAAATGTTTAAGAGAAAATACTCAAAAAAAAAAAAATGTTGGCGGTGACTGGCAACTGCAAAAAATTTAACAAACAAACAAACAACAAAAACTGACAGGGAAATGAGTTATAAATCTTCAAGGACCACAATTTCAGCAAAAATATCTTAATTTGTGTTTTACTAATTAAAAAAACACTACATCTTACATCTTGGATGGTCTGAGACGAAAATGAGGAGGTAAATAAACCACAAATGTTCATTTTAAGATGAACTATCCCCACTATCATCAATGAAAATCCTGTCATTATTTACTCACCCTTGACTTGTTTCAAACCAATTTTTTTTTTTCGTTCTGTTTACCACTAATGAAGATATTTGGAATAATCTTGGAAACCTGCAACCAACTGACATTAACAGTAGCAAAAACAAATACTATAGAAGGTAATGGTCAACAGAACAAAAAAAAAAAATCATACTTGTTCAAACCAAGTCAAGGATAAGCAGTTTTTGGGTGAATTATCAAGGTGTTAATTAACGCCTAAAATCATAATCAGAGAAAATAATGACACAACACGGAAATGACAACACTCTTCCAACTCTTGAAAATCCACCATCTGCTGGATTTCAGTTGAGACAAACACACAAACACACTTTAACAAGTATCAGGTTTGCAGCAGTCGCTCATGCATGCCAACACAGCTCATAATGCGCAAGGTTAAATAGAGGAAAGACCTGGCAACAACACATATCAAACACTCAAACACACGTTAACAAAAAAAAAAAACCTCATGCAACAGCTGCTCCACCAGTACATGCTGACGACTAGCAAGGAAATCACTTACAAAATTTCACTTTAAGTACAAAGAAATGCAAACAAGGCTCGCTGCAAAAGTCTCATCATCAGTAATGTTATCAGTTTTACACACAACAAATAACAATGAATATTATTAATACATTATTTTACTGGTATTACTTTGTGTAATAGGCACCACACTGACCACCCAAGAATACGCATAACCAAATATAGAAAGCATAAAACAAAACTGCACTAAAATAAAAAATTTTCAAAAAAAAAAACATTATGATTAAATTATACTTATTTGAAAATATTTTAAGAGACATTCTTTCTAAATAAATACACAAATAACAAAGTGATGTGCGTGCTTTTGCTATGTTATGTTTGTTGTGTCTGTTATGAACGAAATATTGCAGGTAATAAAATTCAAGCCATGCTCACAATATCTCGCATGGATTTATTATAACATGATCAGAGCAGCAATCTTGTTTTAAAACCCCTAACGCTGTGCTCACATCTCTGCAAATGCAGTCATTAATGACCTCCATATATACTATGTTACCTGATGAAAGTCTTATCCACGTTTTAGGAACAACAAATAATAATTTGACTTCTAGTTGATCATTTGGTAACAGGAGTGGCTTGTATGAAAGGCAAAGGCCTCTAGATTACACTTATTTTACCAAAATAAAATATGATCATGCCTTGATTTTTAATTATTTAATTAGGACAGTACGGTCTGACTTTGCTTAGACAAAAGTCTTGTCACTTAACAGAAATAATGTACAGTATAGAATAGAAAGTCATGTTGCAGTGGATAAAGAATTAATATTGTGTTTGACTCCCATGAGCTTGGAGGACTGCATCCATACATCTCTGCAATGACTCAAATCACTTATTAATAAAGTCATCTGGAACGGCAAAGAAAGCGTTCCTGCAGGACTCCCAGAGTTCCTCAAGATTCTTGGTGTTTACCTTTAAAGCCTCCTCCTCCATCTTATACATGCTCAATAATGTTTATATCTGGTGACTGGGCTGCCCACTCCTGGAGCCTCTTGACCTTCTTTGCTTTCAGGAACTTTAATGTGGATCCTGAAGTATTAGATGGAGCGCTATCCTTCTGAAGATTTGCCTTCTCCTGTGGTTTGTAATGTAATGGGCAGCACGAATGTCTTGATACCAGTTGATGTTGCCATTCACTCTGCAGGTCTCTTGCACGTCCCCATACTGAATATCACCCCCAAACCATGATTTTTTCCTTCACCAGACTTGACTGATTTCTGTGAGAATCTTGGGTCCATGTGGGTTCCAATAGGCCTTGTGCAGTATTTCTGATGATTGGGAGGCAGTTTAACAGATGATTCATCTGAAAAAAATCTACCTTCTGCCACTTTTCCAAATTAACCACTAGAAGTCAAGTTACTATTTGTTGCTTTTACAACTGGGATAAACAACAAGACTTTTGTCAGATAACGCATGTCTGCTTATATTTGTAAATTGATCTTAAACAATTAAATGTAATGACATAAAGCTGTCTGGCTAGTAGTTTAGAATATTTCATTATGCAGAATCAAAAAAAAGCAGCATTCTGACTTGAGACACACTCTTTAGTGGTGAGATTATCATATAAGAGGATCCAAATCCAAAAATCCAAAAAACAAACAAAAAAAAAAACAATGTTGTAATAAAAAACTTTGCTTTTGTCTATACAAGATAGTCCAAATTGCATTTCTTTTATAGGCAAAATTAGTTTGAATTGAATTTTTTTATTATTTTGTGTTCCAAAGACAAGTAGTAATCTTACAGACTTGGAAGCAACATAAAAGTCATGTAAAGTGAGGATAAATTAGCATTTTTGGGTGAATAATCCCTTTAAATATTAAGACTAATGCTAGTGAATCTCAAGTAAGAATGGCACGGGTGTTCTGCAGATACTGGCATCAGCTTGAGACAATCATGGGCATCAGATCAAGGGCAGCATGCCAATCAATCCGGTTTACATACTGCATAACATGTGAAAAAAAAAAAAAGAAGCAAAACAAGGCTGACGGCAAGTGCACAGAGCTGACATGAACATGCAGTTTTAATGTCTTTTTTTTGTGTTTGTTTTTTTAAATATTGTACTTCTCCTCTTCCTCCTCTAGAATTTGAAGAGGGTTCTACTTACCGACATGGCAGCATGATCATTGTTGTTATTCTGAGCCCAAGAAAAATAAAACACGGACAGGGAAAGAAAGTATAGCGATAATAAATGGATAGACAAAGGAAAACCTGAAAAAAGCATGCCTGGCAGAACGTAAATAAAATAATCAAAGGATACATTCGCTTACAGGAAAAGATGTCACATTGTTGAGAAAACAAAGCATAGCCAACTTAAACTGAAGGTTAAATGATTTATTAAAAAAGGACAGGGCAGCTGAAGAGAGACGCAAGCAAGCTCTGTTATTTGGATTTATCTGTGCTGACTATGTGCATGAAACTATAGCTAGATTGATTGTTTTTGAGACTGAAGTGTATAATATGTTTGTGTAACGACAGATATAACATCACATATGAAATTACACAGCAAAAATGATTTTCTTACTTAGATTTCTCTTGTTTCTAGACCAAATACCTCAAAGTTCTTAAATCAAGAAGCATATTCTATATTAGCAAAACATTACATTTACATTTAATCAAATAGCACAGCAGTTCCCAAACTTTTCAGCCCACGACCCCCAAAATGACAATGCACAAGACTCTCGACGCCCAATATCCTCTGAGGTGGTTATAAATACAGAAACTTTGATTGCAATAGCAATAGACACACCAATAGACCCAAGTCTATTCTTCGTTTAATTTTTTAAATGTATGTGCGTGCTGTAAATGGTCCAGAAAGTTTAACCTGGTGTTATAAATCAATATGCAGCATCTGACGCGATTGCTGTGCTTTTAATATAATGCAGTTACCCCAGGGGTCGCAATCTAACAGAACTATAAACTACTATAGTAACTATATAGTATATAATAACTATAAACAACAATCCTATCTCTTCAGCAGGTTATGGATAAAATATGGTAATTCTTATGGTTTAATAAAAATAAATAGATTTTTGAAAATCACCAGGTGACCCCCCCCCTTCGTTGTGCCACGACCCCTCGGGGGGTCCCGACCCCCACTTTGAGAACCACTGATATAGCAGATGCTTTTGTCCAAAGCGACTTACAATTGAGGAGTCATTCAGTGATTTAACAAAAAAGGCAATAAACACAAATTAGTTATACAAAGTAACTTGTTTATGCTCAGAGAATTTAGTGCTAAAGTAATGCTGTGTTCACACCAGGGGCCTCATGTATCAACGCTGCGTACGCACAAAAACTTTGCGTACGCCAGGTTTCACGCTCAGAATCGCTCACGTTTGGATTTACTAACAATGAACTGAACGTGGGAATGTGCGCAGGTTCACGGCAATTTCTGGCTGGCGTACGCACATTTTTTGTGCATGTCTGTTTTATTTACATTGACGACTCCTAGAGGCAGTTGTGTTAAATTCTTCTCTACAAAGTGTCTGATCCTTGCAATGGCAGCTGTATGAGACGGGTTCATCTAGTAGGTATGTAAGATTTCCATACCATACAGTTGACCAGCTAAACATTAAAGCACAATTTGCAGCGGTCGCCTGTTTTCCCAATGTAATCTGAGCAATCTACCACACGCACATTGCTATAAAGACACTATCTGAAGATGAATTTGCATGCGTGAATCAGAAACATTTCCATTCAATAAATGTGCAAATAAAATATGATGCACAAACTTATTGATGATTCCTACTTGTCTTTCTCGTGATAAATAGTGGGCAAAATCTGATATGTAGCGGGAAAAAAAAGAAGAAAGAATTCATCAGACGCTGGATTCGAACCGAGTTTAAGCTCGAACGTGTCAGTTCATGATCACATGCGTCGTATGAGCTGCGCCACTGAGACTACTAAGGGTAGTGCAGCATTTTATAGATATAAACCACACTATTTCTTTCTTAAATGCACTCAAGGCGATGTTCAGACCCAACTGTGATAACCGTATCAGCTAAACTCTCCCACTCTATTTTTCTCTTTTGTTGTTAATTCCGGAGAACAAACTTGCAAATAACACCGCTTTTCTTCAGTCTGCCTCCGAAAGCAGCACCTCCAATTCACATTCTGTTCAAAGTTTCTCTTTTTGCTTGATTTTGCCGTTGCTTTTTCGTTGGGTTTTGCCATTAGCATAGTCATTAGCATATTCATACGGGGGAGGAGGCAGGGAGGGGTTTTGTGCTCGTGCATGTTGCGCTCAGTTTCACGTTCATTCGGATGTACAAAAGAATATGCGTGAGATTCGGCTTTGTGCAGACATTTACAGCTTTGTGCGTACGCAATGTTTTAGTAAGATTTCCACGCAAGTCTTCGTACATGAGGCCCCAGATGCGGCTTGCGCATTTAAAATTACGAAATTCCTGCGTAAATAGACATGTAAACATTTTGAGTTTACTCGCCTTATTTGCACATCAAATTTGCTTCATTCATGCATCGAAATCACTTCACAATAGATGCAGATTTATGTTATGGGCAGGGTTTGTCTGCTCTGTGATTTTAATTTTGTTGCTAAATGGCTGAAGGATTTATTGAGAAAATAGATGTGCTTTATAAAGGCTAAAAAACTGCGTAGATCCGTTCGGAGACATGTCTAAGTCTACTAGATCCTTTCAGAGGTGTACCCAGCTCTGTGAGTTCATCAACTCCTCCAGAAACTATACATGGGTGATGAAAGCTCTCAGTGCTGCTTCCGACTTAGCCAAGCCCAGTGTGATGACCTGTTGTCTAGTGTCGGCAGGAGGATTTCACCTCGGGACATCAACAACAGGCGCTACGCTATAATCACACCCCCTACAAAAGCAAGCTCGTGATTGGTTAAAATAATGCCAATGTTCAGATAACTAAAGTTCAGATTTTCCAACTCGAGCGATTCACGCTTCAAATGCGCAAAACGATACATTCACGATGTGTAATTTCGTAAGAATCGCACCACATGACGTCTATTAGCATCTTTGTATTGACTTAACATGTAAATCACTCGCGTTTGACGATGCGGCTGTTTATTGTTTGTTTGTTTTTTTGGAGAGAGAGAAAGAGAGCGAGTGAGTGAGAGATTTATCATTATTGTTTAATTTGTATTTTGATTTATTATTATTATACTACATATTATAATACTATACTACTATTTACTTTGTTTAAATATATATTTATGTTTTTAATGTAACTTTATAAATGCTTTGGTAATACATTTGTAACATTTATCATGCCAATAAAGCAATTATTGAATTTAATTGATTGAATAGGTGGTTTGTCAAGCCTACTCACCTGCCCACTCACTGCACACTTCATAAATGCGCAGTGTTTGTGTCGGTTAATGTGTCAGTGAGATAAATGAGCGTGTTTGCTACAGGTGGTTTGTCAAGCCCACTCACCCATGTGAGGCACACTCAGAATGTGTAGTATTTTGGGTAGGTATGTGGTGTGGTGAGGGAGAGAACAGGGTTCTTGGTTTTATTCACCCGGTTTCTCAAGGTGCTCTCAGAAATGATGTGCTCAGACAAAATATTGTTTTGTTTTGAGAAAAATGTCAAAAATAAGTTAGTTTTCCATTAAAATCAAGTAAAATAATCAGCCAATGGGGTAACTATTCGTATGTCAAAAGGCAAAACAATTGTGTAAATTTCCCTTACACCATTGGCAGATTATTTAGCTTGTTTTTAAGGAAAAACTTATTTGGAAGATTATTTCCTAAAACAAGAGCACATTTTTGCTGGTCTAGAAAATTCTTCTTGATTTAAGAATGTTTAGATATTTGGACTAGAAACAAGACAAAAAATCTAGGTGGGGAAAAGCATTGTTTGCAGTGTATGTTTTGACTTGAATTGTGGAAACTAAAAAATGTCCTACAACCTTTCGCCTACGTCAAAACACCTATAAACGCCACAGTGGTTTTGACGGAACACATGCAATAACACACATTGACTGGTGATCGATCACAAAACCGTGACGAGACTGACTCCTGGTGGATAGGATGGTGTGGAACTTACCGGAAGGTGGGTGAAGACCTGGAAGGTGCTGCGCAGGAAGTTAATGAGGTCCATGAGGTAGCCGCTGGCCCTGCCATCCGACTCCGCCATTCCCCATTCATAATCCGCCAGCTGAATGAACTCGTCGATCTTCTGGTTGAGTTTAGTGTAGATTTCCCCTTCAGCTGCATGTCTGGCATCCTGACAATAAGAACATGTGCATATGAATTCTTAAGAAGTCTTCTAACACTAATACAACCAATTTCCATGTAATACCAGCATGCCTTTAAAGGAACACTCGACTCTACCCAAAAAAAAAACGCCTTATTTTACAAGTTGAGTTAAGGTTGAATCTATTCAGCTGTTCTCTAGTGCCATGTCTGAAATAGCATAGTACGCTAAAAATAGTATGCGAGCCGAGTAGTATGTCCGAATTCAAAGAATTTGAAAATCATTATGCGAGAAGTACCTGGATGACCTACTACTTCTGGCTAGATTCTGGAGTGTGCATCCGATGCACGCTACCCTATCATATGATGCCACACCAGAGAATTCCGTCGAGTGATCAAGACAAAATGGTGGATGTAGTATGAAGTTCCATTCATACTACTCACATTCATACTGTATAGGAGGTACTTTTCTAATGTTCGAATAATAAAATTCTAATTCAAATGTAGTACATACTGAGTAGTACGCGATTTCGGACATAGCCCAGGTCTGGCGGGAGCACTTTTATGTTAGCTTAGCTTAGCATAAATCAATGAATTGAATTAGACCAAGAGCATCCCGCAACTTTCCATTGAAAACTGCTTTTATTCCAGCCAAACTAAAGGAAATAACTATAACAGCAAACACTGTCAAAATTTCCTTGCTTTGTTAAGATTTAAACTTTCACAGAAGAACTAATAAATTTGCCTCGGGTCACACTTTATTTTGATGGTCCGCTTTTGAATTTAGGTTATATTGTATCTACATGCCAACTAATTCTCATTAGATTATGAGTAGACTGTTAGGTTGGGGTTAGGGTTAAACTTGGTTTAGTGTAAGTTGACATGTACTCGCAAAGTTTCTTATAGTCAGTTAAATGTCAGTATCAACAGAAATTAAGTAAACAGTCTACTACTACACAAATGGACCATCAAAATACCTTGTCTTGAACTCTAAATATACACATATATCTACTTTTTATGGAAAGTTTATGGAAATGCTACTTTTGAGTTACATTTTTTTTATACCTGCTTGAGGAGCTGCATTTAATGACACACTGTATAACCTACACCTTCATTTACCTAAATTAAAAACTAATAAAATAACTTGTCAGGTTACTGAAAGCAATGTGTTTGCTACTTTTGCATTTTTGTCTTATTAGTTCAGTAAAATCACTGTCCATTGAGACTTTAATCCCCTTTTCTTCCATGTGTTCAAAATGACCAGAATATTTCCATCACAGAAATGTAAGGCTCTGCCATCTTGTTTTCTGTCTGTTCTCGTGGGGATCTCATTTTCTGATTGAGTGTGATTTAACATGATTACACAAATTTTAATACAGCAAATTATTTTTAAAAGCGTATTAATTAATCCAAAATGTACTTTTACTCTTAGAAAAGTAATATTATTACAGAACTTGCGTTATCCCCAACACTGTGTATACACACACACATGTTTGTTTTTGTGAAAAGTGAGGACATTACATGTGTTTCTATTAATTTTATACTGTCCAAACCGTATATTATATTGCCCTCATCCCACCCCACCCCTAAACCCAACCATCACAGGAGACAGTGGACAGCTTTACTCTCTGATTAAACTCATTCTGTAGAATTTATAAGCATTTTGAGAAATGAGGACGTCACTAATGTCCTCATATTTCACCTCCTTTTTGTAATACCTGTGTCATACCCATGTCATTATACAGATTTGTGTTCTGATATGTCACAAAAACATGTACACACACACACACACACACACACACACACACACACACACACACACACACACATATATATATATACATACAGTTGAAGTCAGAATTATTAGCCCCACTTTGAATTTTTTTTTTCATTTTTAAATATTTCCCAAATGATGTTTAACAGAGCAAGGAAATTTTCACAGTATGCCTGATAATATTTTTACATCTGGAGAAAGTCTTATTTGATTTATTTCAGCTAGTTTTCAATTTTTTAAAAGCCATTTTAAAGTCAAAATAATTAGTCTACAGAAAAAAAACATCGTAATACAATAACTTATTACAGGCTAATTACCCTAACCTGCCTAGTTAACGTAATTAACCCAGCTAAGCCTTCAAATGTCACTTTAAGCAGTATAGAAGTGTCTTGAAAAATATCTAGTAAAATATTATTTACTGTCATCATGGCAAAGATATAAGAAATCAGTTATTAGAAATGAGTTATTAAAACTATTATGCTTAGAAATGTGTTGAAAAAAGCTACTCTCCGTGAAACAGAAATTGAGGGAAAAAATTAAACAGGTGGGCTAATAATTCTGACTTCAACTGTATATATATGTATTCAATGTAAAACAACGAAATGTGAAAATTCTTATGTAACTCTTTATAATCAAACTTAAGCAATAGGAACAAGCTGCTGCGCGTTTAATGACTCAAAAAAGTAGGTCATCGGAAAACACCGCCGTTTAGACACATTTAACACCCTGGAATCAAAACAAGCTCTTGATGGAGTTCATGAGGCCTGAGGCGGCTGCTGTCCCTGGAGTCGATGACAGTTTTCTCTGAATACAACACACCACTCCAGACGGCAGACCTCTGATCACAGTGAGCCCATGGCAGAATTGCGGCAATACGACCGTAATTAAAGAACATGTCTGTGAATGACTTTTTACCTTGAAGGTGGAAAGCCCGTAAAGTCTTGTGGTGTGAACCGTTTCCGGGGAAACATTGGTGATGTTCGTGATAAAATCCTCCAGGTATTTACATGCGTGCTCTAAGTGGGTGGTGTTGATGATGATTTGAACAAGCTGCAAACATAAAAAAAGGTGTGTCATTTTCAAACTGGGCTTCAACAGGCAGAATGAGGCAAGTCTTCGCATCAATACTACCTCTGTTAATCCAATGTGTGGTTTTTTGATGAGGTTTTGTAAGCAGCTGCTCAAGGTCCTCGTCAACAGCAGGTTGGTGGATTTACGGAGCATGTCGTCGATCTCGGTTGAGCTGAAACAAAAATAAAAAAACAAATATGTTCAGTCAAGGCATAGTTTCGTAAAGCTTATTATGATTTTTTTAAGTCATGGTAATATATAACCAGGGCGGAAAATGCTATGGTTCCATCCAAAAATGCAAAGTAGACTTATGCACAAAACTGAAATATCACATAAAACGTTTGTGAATAAAGTAGTGTTTCCATCCAGTGAAACAAAAATAAAAAATAAATAAAAATGAAATCGCCACTTCCTGATCATATATAATCAGGTGGAAAATAGCTATGTTTGCATTCAAAAATGCAAAGTAGGATTATGCACAAAACTAAAATATCACATAAATTTTTTTTGAATAAAGCACCATTTCCATCCAGTGAGACACAAAAATATTAATTAAATATTAATTAAAAAATTATAAAACTGAAATTTCACATAAAACATTTGCGGATAAGATACCATTACCATCCAGTGAGACAAAATATTACTAATAATAATAAAATAATAAAAAAATAAAAATAATTTATATACATAACTAGGGGGAAAACCAGGGGGAAAATAGCTGTTCCCATCTAAAAATGCTAAATATACTTATGCAAAGAACTGGAATATCACAAAAACATTTGCGAATAAAGTAGTGTTGCCATCAGGTGAGACAAAAAAAAGAAAAATTTCAAAAATAAATAAATAAAACCATAATAAAAATGACACTTCCTGATAATATATAACCAGGGGGAAAATAGTTTTCGCACAAAACTTAAACATCTCATAAAACATTTGCAAATAAAGCACCATTTCCATCCAGTGAGACACAAAAAAATTAATTAAATATTAATTAAAAAAATAAAAATAAAACAAATTTTACATAAAACATTTGCGAATAAGATACCATTTCCAACCAGACAAAATAATAATAATAATCAAATAATTTTAAAAATATAATTAATTTATATACATAACCAGGGGGAAAATAGCTATTCCCATCCAAAAATGCAAAATATACTTATGCACAGAACTAGAATATCACAAAAACATTTGCGAATAAAGTAGTGTTTCCATCAGGTGAGACCACAAAACAAAAACAAAAAAAAAAACAAAAAAACAATACAATACAAAAAAAAAAACAATAATAAAAATGACACTTCCTGATAATATATAACCAGGGGGAAATTAGCTTTCGCACGAAACTTCAATATCGAATAAAACATTTGCAAATAAAGAAGTATTTCCATGTAGTGAGACAAAAAAATGTAAACTATAATAATAATAATAATAATAATAATAAAAATATATTTTCTGATATATATATATATATATATATATATATATATATATATATATATATATATATATATATATATATACCAGGAGGAAAAAATTGCGGTTTCCATCCAAAAATCAAAGTAATCAAATGGGATTAAAAAAATGGGATACTTGCTGTTTCCATTAAGTATTTTTTTCAAGGTATTTCAAACTAAAATAAAAATAAAAAATGTACTTTAGAGCAGTAATCTCAATACTGTGAAACTGTAAAATTTTTATCCAAAGTTATTATAATGTCAGAATCTTATAGCAGCCCATGCATAATCTTATAATCAGCCCTAGAGTCAAGGTAAGTAAATTATGTCATGGAGTGTACTGAGTATAGTATGCCTGCTGTCTGCACTCATTAGCACTGCCGTAGCCCTACTGTTGTCCAGCTTGCTTGTAAGGTGTGAGTGTTTACAGGACACCGCTGGCTGGTGTTGATTTTGCGGTTGGAGAGCGTGTGTCTCAGCATGAGGTGTTGATTAGGGGGAGTGATCAGGTGGAAAATGCTCCATGAAGAGGCGCAGAGGTCGCTCATTATCGCTTGCTTAAATAACAAAGAAACCATTAGAGAGGAGTGTGAAATCTCCAGTCGTTTGCATTGATTAGAGAGGCACAGGAGGAGAAAAGACTGTTGGATCAATTAATAAGTGTTCTGACTGCCTCATGTGGGTCTCCTCAGTCCTCATACCGTTCAAAGCAAAAGAGGTTTCATCGTTTGGCCTGCTGTCTGTGGAAATGTTTGGGCCAGCATTGGCTAAAGAATCAGCAATGGCGGAAAAGGGAAATATGAAAGATCTGTGTTATAGATAAAGCAACTATTGTGTCTGGCTCTCGAATCCGATTGGCTGATGGTCAGGCCATATTCTACAATAACAGCACTCGTACAGCCTCCTTCTGTATTACTCCGCCCACATAGAGTGACAGCAGATCAATATTCATTACAGTTTGACAGACATTGCAGCTGTTGGACAACATAAAGTAGTTTTAGGGCTTTTATGTGAGAATGTAATTGTTTATATTGCAGTTTATTTATAAGGAAAGTGCCTATTTTAAATATTTATAACTTCAGAGATACAGAGCGTCGGCATTTATCAGACTGTCATACTGAGCAGAGCAAAGACGGCTGACGTTCCGCCGGAAGATGGCGACAGAGACCGCATAATAAGCCCTAAGAGGAGAAAAACTCAGCGTAGTTTGAAACTACAGCTGATCAATTCATTATTAAACAGATAAGTGACATCCTAAGTCAATCTCTCTCTTGTATGTTGTAGTGCTGTAGTTATACTATAGTCTGGTGGTGTTTCTGGTAGTCTTTGTTTTGCTCTGGCTTTGTCGGGGTTAATTATTTCTCAATTGCAACAGAGAACTAGTGGGAAATGTCTCTAGACTGATGGCATTTTTTGCCGTTCAGCCTTATAATCTTAAAATGTGAGCAAAACCACCTGTTTTGTCATCCCTTTAGATATTACACTAGAGAATCATTCAAATACTAGCTTTAAAGTGACGTTTATGAAGGATCAACAGCTTCTGCTGTTCTGACGTCAGCTGCAGATGTAAATGAATGGCAGAAGACAGTAGTTCCTCATACAAAAGATTTGATTTTCTATTTTATTTACACGATTATGTCTTTGAACTGTTGTATAAATGCAATATCATACTCGTTGCGGTGCGATATATGGCTCGGAACTGGTGGGGGGCAATAAGGCACTCTATTATATGACACACACTAGTATATGAATGTAATATTAATATAATATAAATTCACACTATTATAAGTGGTTATAAAAGTCACTTTGTTAACAGTAGAGTTTAATTTTAAATAATCAAAAAGTTTACAGATCAAGGTCCCATAATGCAATAAGAAAGCATACATAAATAGAAAACACAGGTGAATGAATTTTAAATCTTGGACAAGTATTGTAATATGTCAATAATAAAATCAATAATAATATATTAATTAAAATCATTTGAAGTCATTCTTGGTTAGCGCAATATATCGTTTCAGCATCGAAGTCTGCAATAGTAACATAGTCGCAGAGATCTGCAATGTACTTGGAATTATAGTTGACCAGACATTACAGTTACAACACAGCAGAGTCATTTCATGGTAATGATTTCGGCTGTTCTGCCGTCAGCTGCAGATGTCAATGAATGGCGGAAGGAAGTAGTTCCTTGCACAAAAAGGTTTTTGGGACTCTCTGTGTTTGATTTTCTTTTTTATATACACAACAATGCCGTCAAACTGTTGTATAAATGCAAAATCACCGGATAGCAGTGCAATATAGCTGTATATCAGCACTGGTGGGACACTAAGGCACGCCTCCAACCAGTGCCGATATAAAGCCATATCGCACTGCTACACATGTGATATTTCTTATTCATATATATATATATATATTGTCTATTTTAATACACCTGTACATACATTGTTCATTTGCATATTTTATTCTTATTTTTATATTGCTTGTTACTTTTTAAACTCCTTTATTATATATTTTTCCCCATTACTGTCATTCTATTGCATGCATTGCTTATTCTCTGTATGTGTTTGTAACATTATTTTCCTGAAACTAGAAAATAATTAGAATATAACTTTAAACATAATATGAAAACCTTATGGGTTGTGCAAAAAAAGCAAAAATAATAAAGCGACAAATCCCATCACGTAGTTTAAAGATGAAAATAATCTTTAACCTAAAATAATCTCTCTTAAAATAAGAGCAAATCAAATGCTGAAAAACAAAAAAAAGATATAATTTTAAAAAGTTATTAAGATAAAACACTACTTGATATATGACATCCAATTCACCTAAAACATTGCAAATAATGTTAAAAAGCAACAGTAATCAACACGTCACCATTTTCCTCAGAAAACATTTCTAGAGATGCTGCTGACTTGAAATTTTCACCTGATGTTGGTAACAACCAAAGAAATCCATATATGAAAGGAAAACAAATCTAATTAGTTTACAAATGAAGTTATGTGTAATAAAATGACAAAGCAAAATATTGAACACATAAAGAAAGGGAAGTGTAGAAAGGCAGTGAAAGCCCAGACAGCAGCTGAAATCTCTCAGTAGTTCTTCAGCAAACCTCTGTCCTTCATCAGCGTAAAGTAATATTAGCGGCTTCAGTCCAACATCCACAATACCAGGATGGCGAAGATCAAATAAGAATGGACATTTCAGTAAGACAATGATCCAAAAAACAGCCAAGGAATCTCTCAAATGCTTTCAGAAAAAGAAAATCAAGCTATTGACCTTATTCTAAAATGCGGAAGTGCGCCTGTTTTCACGATTGTCTTAGAACTTCAGATTCAGTCGCCTATGGGGGAAATGACTACGAATAATAAACAGCAGCAAAACGGTCAAATTACTTGCTCTACAAACAAATGTTTGCATGAGCAGTTTTTAACGTCAAAAAATGAATGGAAGTGAATGAGACCGGAAGTCTCAAGCCAAAAAGATTCAAATGGCAGCGCCCGCTCATCGGAGAAGAATAAAGTGAATAGAATGGCCCAGCCAATCACCTGACCTGAATCCAATAGAAAATACAAAATAAAGATTATGTTGTGAAAAGAGGCAAGACGATTAGACTTCGACAAAGCAACCGATTGCTCCATATTTTACATTTATTTACAGAGCCCTCATGTTTTGATCTTCTAATGGTCGATGGTTCAACAAGCTTGAACTTTGGAATGCAGCGACATACCAGACTTGATGCACAAACTCGCATTTCCGGTCTGCCGCATTCGTGTGCGTACGAATGGAAGTCTATAGGTGAAAAGTGCAGTGCGACTATAGCTTTATGCTAGAAAAGCTGTTGCTGCAAAAAAGTTGCAGCTTTAAGTACAATTACATCCTGATACACCAGATGACCTTGGATCTCTGTTGATCAACAGGGCTGCTTTGTCTGTGATGGACGGCGGGAGGTAAAATCCACCAGCTATGTGCACTTCTAACCCTCTGGGAAAGAATTTGGGGTGCCAATGACAAGCACAACACAGACCCCTCACAACGGCCAGCCGAATGCCACAGAGCTTAAAGAGAACAAATATTGGCAGAAGGGATGGCTGGAGGTGAAGGGGAGGGTGGCGCTTTTAAAGACAGACTCAAACCCGTAAATAAAGGCTTCCCATGGAGAGAGTCATGTCACAATAACAGCTCCACAAGCCCATACTGACAGGTCAAGAGATGAGTGACAACTGACTGACAACTTCTGTCTTCTGTTTGGTTAACAAGAGCGATTCTGGTGACACTTTACCTAAAGGGGTGTTCATAAGACATTCTTAAGAGGTGACATTACACATTTATAATCAAGATACATGGCATGAATATGAACAAGATTGTATGCGTGCTTTTGAAAACTGTCATATACATTAATGCAGAGTTCAGACTGCATGATTTTCAAGGTAATCGTTTCACAGATGTTTTCACACTGCATGACTATCTGGGTTAGCGTTTTGTCACTGCTTTGTTTACACTGCAAGATGAATCAGGGGGTTTAACACTGCATGACTTTATAGGAATAGGAAGTATCGCCGACAACTTTGCCCAAACGACATCTCACAACCAAAAACATGTAGTATTTCTTTTGTTATTACCTACATAATGAGAAAGAAGCTTTTAATGGAGTAGAAAATGTGCATATTTGCTCACCTGGGTTTGAAGGGAATTAGCAATTTCCCCTCAGCTTTTTCTTTTTTGACCTGGTTGTGGTATTGCTCACGACACGTCAAACAGACACAGGTGCTGCTGACAAATTTTCACTCATTTTCTCCACATTTCTTGGGTCCAAATCAACTGTTCATAAGCACTTTTAATTTCTCCTATAACCTCCCGCTGACCTGCAGATACCCACACTAGAGGATGCTGCTCTCTCATTGGCTGTAGGTGATCGCCGATGTTATTTTCTGTCAAAAGTCCTTTCACACGACATGATCTGAATCGCCGAAAGGTCCAGATATTGATAACACTTTAGAATAACTATCCGTAATAACTAGGGATGTAACGGTATCAGAATTTCACGGTTCGGTAATACCTCGGTATGAATGTCACGGTACGGTATTTATTGAATCATTTACAGAAAAAACAAAACTTTTGAAAATACTCCAAAAAAGTACCAGAAGTGTCAATGACATACAAATTAGTCATCTATCTGTAAGCTTTGAAACAGGAACTTCAATTTTAATAACAAAAAATTATTAAACCATGTAAAAAAATAAAGTTTCAATTTAGTATTGTTGAAAACTCATCACATTCAACATTTAATCACTCACTCACTTAGATAGAGATGGGTTTAAAGGAAAATTATCATATAACTATAATCTGGTAAAAGCTGGGATCTCTGGGCATGTCCCCTGCAACAGAAAAAAACCCTCTCATTTGGGACTGAGGTTTCTGGGACAAGAGAGATATGACTTGGCCCATGTTGACAGCAGTGGGTAACGTTGTGCATTGTCTTTCCCCCACTTGAGAAGACAAACCATGAGTGAGATAGAGGTCTCTTTGCGGTACAAGTCAATGTCTGCATCAATCTGAACAGTGTGCTGTGTTTCTGCAGTCCCCATGACTGCTATTAGTCGTATTCCCCAACTTGCAGGCACGTGCACACATAGGGCTCAACCTGTGCAGTGCACATGCCCTTTTTAGTCTTGGATAGAAAATGCCCTTCCAAAACGATCAAAAGTGCCCCCGCGACGCGACACAACCTCCGTCCAGCCCTTCAGTAGGTGCGCGACAACACCGCTCTTGAGTATGCGCGCTCAACTCCCCCTCGGCGCTTTACAATACGCGTGCGACAACACAGCTGTTCAGAACTCGCGCGACAACACCGCTATTCAGTACGCGCGCGGCGACAACACCCGCTTTAGGTTCGATCATTTCCATCTTTTTTTCATCTCCGCAACTAGCAGCACACTCCATTTCCGCATTACTGGATCTGTAGCGACAACAGACCGTAAGGGATGATGGCCACGCCTGGGCTGATGGGAAATGTAGTTTCAGCTACCTCCCGTTCGCTTCATTCGCCTGAGCAAATTTTCTCAGAAGACCTATAGTTTTACCGAATCATGCGACTTCGGTAATATCGAAAAAAATTAATATTGCGGTATGACGGTATTTACAATACCGTTACATCCCTAGTAATAACTAATTAATAGTCCATTAATAAACAGTTTGTTAATGGGTTATAAATGACTTGTTTAATAATAGTTAATAGTTTGTTAATAATTTATAATTGTAACTTATAGATACGAGCTGTTAGTTGACAAGTTATAAATTACTTGTTAACTATATTTTACTGGTTTATAACTCTACCTAATAAATTAGTGATTGATCATAAACAAGCTGTTAAGGGTGTCACGATCCTCCAAACCCTCGATTCGATTACATTTTCGATTCTAAAAGCACGATTCGATTCGATTTTTGATTATGAATAATTAATTAATGACCAATTAATTATTTGTAGCCTACCGTTTAAACTACCTGACCTGCATGGTCTTTGTTTTACCCATAAACAAATCATACAGTAAATGAATAAAGGCAAGATACACACATAATTACCACCTGTCAATCACTTTTTTCTGCGGGACTCGTGAATAGGCAGTGACAAGACGCACAACCAACAGGAACCAGCCAACAGTATCTGAGGTGTTCGCTAAAATGACTAAGTACAAGTGAGTGAAAGATTGAAGCAATCCTCTGACTGCCTGGACCTGCTGTCTCAAGCTCATATGGCTGTGAGTACGTCTGTGTCTGTGTGGTTACGTGATGTGCATTTTCAGAGGTAGTGAGGACGGAGGGCTGCTCAGAAATGCTACACGCCACTGTGGATGTCAAATCGTTGTCGTTCTAAAATAATAATAAGACAGTGTAAACAGGGCCTGAGTGTGTACTTTTCGCGAGCGGATTTGCAACGGGGGCAGGCGGAGGATCGCGATGCCGGTGTTGTCTATCGGACGAATCGTACGTAATACGTACATAGCAGAGCTTGCAAAACTGTGTTTTTTTTTGTGGACAACACGAACGTTGTCAACATAACTCACTGGAAATCCAAAATGCTTACACACCGGCGACTTCATTGAAAGAGGAGAGGGTTTAAGCTCTGTCGACGGGTCTCCTGCTTCTGCAGTTTAACAAGCACTTCAACAAGCCTGTTTTTTTCCCGCTTGGCAAGCCAAGCTGACGTGACATGGGGGTGTGGCAGCATCGACGATTCTATTTTTTGATTCGATAATCAAAATTGAGCATAAATTTCGATTGATTTCGATTAAAAATCGAAATCGTGACACCCCTACAAGCTGTTAGTAAATTACTTACTAAATACTTAAGTATCAGTTAATAGTTTGTTTATGTTATTGGGACGTTATTCTAGTTGCAACTATTCTTCATTTATTAACTGTTAGTATACAAGATATAGTTGCAACTTTAGAATAACATCCCAATAACATGGTAACACTTTATAATAACTACACACTATAAATCAAAAAGCTAAAAAAGCTTTAGCAAATAGTCAATTCATTATTGGTCAAGCATTGACTCTACATTAATAGACGTTAACAAACACTTTATAAATGCGGCTAATAAAATTCTCTTTTCCTGACTTACAAACATATTTAAAATGTGCTTAATAATTGTACTATCATACTTAGTTAATGATTTATTTTTCATTACTAAATTAAGTATCGCATTATTTACAAACCAGTTGTATTTAAGAGTAGTTGAGGGTTTTTAGGATCATTCAGAATGAGTTTGTAAATGATTAATAAACTATTGAAATCAACGTTTATATGTTTTATTATTCAGGCATATATTAACGGTTACTATGTATAGTAATAAATGCTTTATTAACTCTACTTCATCTAGTTTTGTGACCTAATCTAAAGTGAGGACTATTTATGCTGTATAATCCCTTATAAATGACAAATAAAGGCTGAGTCCCAGCTGAACCAGTTGCCGTTTCTGTGTGGAGCTTACATGTTCTCCGTGTTTGCGTGGGTTTGCTCTGGGTGCTCCGGTTTCCTCCACAGTCCAAAGACATGCGGTATAAGCGAATTGGATGAATTAAATTGGCTTAAGTGGTTTTGTGTGTGACTGTGTGTGTGTGTGTATGTGTGTGTGAGAGAGAGAGAGAGAGAGAGAGAGAGAATGTATGGATGTTCCCCAGGACTGGGTTGTGGCTGGAAGGGCATCCGCTACGTAAAACATATGCTGGAATATTTGGCGATTCATTCCTCTGTGGCGACCTCTGATAAATAAGGGACTAAGGAAAATGAATGAATAAATGGATGAATAAAAGTTTCATGACAATCTCATGAACACCCCCTTCCTTACCATGATTATTCAATATTTTCATTCAATATCCACTGACCAACAATTGAGTGCTGAATGTGTCTGCTGATGTGGAGGGTGTCGATGGCATCTGCTCACCTGCGATGGAGTGACTCGGAGAACTTCAAGCTGGCATAAATAAACTCCTTCACTTGAGAGTAGATCTGAGGCACTGACTGGGACATGGGCAGCTTCTTTGGGAATTGTTGCTGTTTAATAAGGAAAGATTCAAACTAGTCAAAAAGAAATTACATATACAACTCATTTAATTTCTGTGACATATTTACATTGTTTTCATGCAGTTACGAATCAAACTTGTGAATCGCATTTGGTGAATACGCCCAGCTATTGATTATACCCAACAATATGGTGATGATGCCCAACTATTCTGTATGTAAAAACTGAAAACTACCACTACAAACTACAGTTGAAGTCACAATTATTAGCCTTTCTTTTTATTTTAATTTCCCAAAAGATTATTAACAGAGCAAAAAATGTTGCACAGTATTTCCTATAATACTTTTTCTTCTGGAGAAAGTCTTATTTGTTTTATTTCGGCTACAATGAAAGGAGTTTTAATTTAAAAACAAAAACAAATTTAAGGTCATTATTATTAGCCCCTTTAAGCAATTATTTTTTAATACCCTGACCTGCCAAATTAAAATAATTAACCTAGTTAAGCCTTTAAATGTCACTTTAAGCTGAATATTAGTATCTTGAAAAATATCTAGAAAAATTTTACTTACTGTAATCATGGCTAAGATAAAAGAAATCAGTTATTAAAAATGAGTTATTAAAACTTTTATGTTTAGAAATGTGTGGAAAAATATTATTTCCATTAAACAGATATTGGGGAGAAAATATACATAAGGCTAATAATTCAGACTTCAATTACCCTCTACTGCAGGGCGTAACCATATGGCAACATGATACTCATGTTCATTTCCCTGCCACTGTTTCTTTAAGACCAACATAATTTACTTTTTTAGTAGCTTTTAGAGTAGCCAATGATGTGCTTTGGTTAAGTCACATGACATGCTGTGTTTTTCTGTAGCACAATTTCTGACAGACTGGCGTTTATTGTGAGTAGCTGTTAAATGCAAATGTAAACGTCAATAAAAACAAAGGATCAAATTATGTAAGAGCCACAAAAAATCAGAAACATCACCTCCAGTAAGTTATGATGACATATTCACAACTGAATTTTTTTAAATTAAATTAGTTTTTTGTAAATCGATCAAATGTGTATGTTGCCAAATGGCAACACTGTGCAATAGTGGAACATGCAATATTGCAATGGGTTAGCTAGCTAGTAAAGTCAGCTGTGAACTTTTAAGTTGTAACAATATCAACGTGAAAGCTAGTAATATAATGTTGATTAGTCATGTGTTAATGGCATTTGCATTATGGTTAAAATCTAGTTTTATTGGCAATACTACTTTTGAATAGATATCAATACAGGGAACAGTGTATTAGTGAGCACCACCATGTTCTATAGCAAGTGAAAGAGGAAAAGGACAGAACTGGCTCTTCCTGCAGATGAAAGTGAGGGTGAGATGGGTTTTAGTGACCAAGAGAATGATGCAGACTGGACATTTGATAGAGACAGTTCAGGTAAGTTTGTTTAGAGGTAAATAAGACAGGCGTAGTATAGTATATAGTATAATATATATAAACATTGTTAGCTAGTAGCTACATTATTCTGATGCATCTGGATATACTAGACTTGTTATTTATTTGTTATAATATTTACATTTCCTGTATGTTGTATACATGATAATAAAATATTATGATTGTTTTCAATAATATTCTGCAAAAAGAATATAATAAATGAAAGCTGCTGGAATATGAGTTGTGGTAAAGTATGTATAAGGTGTCATTTATTAGTTCAGTGTTAAAGCTCATAGTGCTGCAACACCCATTAAATTATTTTAAAAAATAATAATAATAATTATAAGGAAAGTTTTAAATTAGAAACTTCTAAGTTAGATCAATTGTTGGACGTTGTTGCCATATGGCAGCATTTCATAAAGTACCTTAAAAAAATTTTTTTTCCTATTTTTTTTTTTAGTGAATCCATTTTAAGAAAAGAAAAACAGTCAAATATATATATATATACATATATATATATATATATATATATATATATATATATATATATATATATATATATATATATATATATATATATATATATATATATATTACAGATTTATCATAATGCGTGTGGTAGTGGGTTAAAAGTACGAATATATAAATGTATGAGAGCTTGACAAACCTTTTCGATCTCTGCATCATGGAAGGGAAAGCGACTGACCACGGCCTTATACTCCTCTTCAGTATCCACAGGAATGGGGCTGTAGTTGTCCTGCTCAAAAATATCCCTGTTTTCAGAAAGGGAGAGATATATGTCAGTCAATAGCCATATTATGAACAATTTCAAATGTTGAAGCTGAAGTTCCTCTGACCTGAACACCAAGGCCCATTTCTTGAGCAATGTTTCATTGTATTGATCTCGAACCTCAAACAACAGGTCAAAAAGTCTGTTCACAGGGAAGCCATAACCCTACAAAAACGAACAAACAAACAAAAAAACAAACAATAATATTGAGTGAGCAGAGCAAATCTATCAAATGAAAAGAAAATACAGATTTTATAATTTGACTTAATTTTGAAAGCAAGATGGACTTGATTTGATCTAAACATTACTGGACAGTACCTGTAAAGTGTCTGCAAAAATAACTATCAGGTTCTTCAGTTCTAGGACCAGGTCAGGATCGTTGCAGTAGGACTATTTGAAGAAAAAAAAAAAAGTCAGAATTAGCACATTTCTGTGATTTTTGAACATTAACATTCTATACAGTGGTCCCTCGCAATAACGCAGTTCACTTTTCATACATTTTTTTTGTGCAATTTGACATGCTTTTTTTTTTTTTTTTACAGCGTATTATGTTCTGCGTCCTGACTGGCTGTAGACCATTGTCAATCAATCTCTTCTGTGCAATGTCTCCTGTACTGTACAGAATGCGTTCAGCTTGCCAAATTTACATAAATCTTGGATCGCTTGGACTCCGAAGATGTACTGTATGTTTAAAAGTTTTCTCCCCACAATGTCAACAAAAAGTTCTGCACTGTCAAAGACATGCGGCAGAAAGCACCCAAAAGAAAAAGGAAGATGCTAACAAAAAGTTGAACTTCTGGACATGTTAACCCCAGGCGTGGTGTATGATAGAAAGTTTAAGTCGACGTCATGCTCGCTCGAATAAATGTCTACAGTAAAGCTGTACGGGTCGCTTGCATATAATTTGAGTAGCACTTCTCACAAAACAGATGCTTTATACACAAATACCTGTTTATAAATGTTTATTACTAACTTTTCTAAGAACATGATTTGATTATAACTGCAGATCAATGACAGTGCAAAATAGCCTACTGTAACGTCTGCAATTATTTTAAATAAATATATAAATGCAACATAAATGAACACATACAGTCCCTTACAGTCTACTATATATTATTAATTACAGAAAAACTACACACAGCATACATTTAGTACTTATTTGAGTTTAAAAACACATGCAATATAGCCCAGTCAGTGCAAACCTCTCATCTGTGTCTGTAATCTACACCAGCACATGTAAGCTCTGTTAGAGAGTCAGTTTGTCATTCCCAGTTTATAAAAGTCCAAAAGACGAAGATAAACATGGCAGTTTGTTCATGAATCAGGTTGCTAAAACACTTTTGATCCTGAGTTTTGTCTGGCTTCTCGCGCTTCTCCTTTTCTTTCTGAATGGATCAGATGACGGGGACACTTCAATAATCACGCACACATTATTATCATCAGCTCAAGAAGTTCGTTATATCAAATATAGACGCGATTGCGCGCTCCCGGAAGAAAACGAATACCCCTCGCACTTTTAGACGGGCTCGTAAAGCAACAACAGCACACGGCAGATTTTTTTTCTTGGCTTTGTGTCTGTTCATCAAGACGACGACAAGGTTTGTTTGAGATCGCGTCATCCATGGCTCGTCATTATATGCATATAGTATTGTTTTCATTCTGTCTAGCTCCACGAGCTTGTAAAGTATCTCTGTAACCAATCAGTGTTCAGCTGCGCGTGTAGCTCCGCCTTTTGGTAACCTTTTTCGTTTGGTAATCTTTCGAAAGGGTGCCGCAAAAGTGGTACGGTACGGTTTGGTTCAGTACGCTTTTGGACAGTGGAAACGGCCATAAAAGCGTACCAAACCGAATGACCGTAACACTCAGTGGAAATGAGCCATAAGTGACAAAATCTGTTTTCTCTATAATTAATACTTTTTAATACTTTTCTTTAACAAAGAATCAGTAAAAGCATGTTAAAACTTAGTTTTTCCAAAGCTAAACATATATAATACATATGCCACTACATCATTTATTTCCTATGTGATTAACTGTATCATGGAAGTTCAGCTGCAAGATACATTTTAGAGGGGATAATGTTTTTTGACTTTCAGTTTTCTGATATATTACCAAATATATTAAGTAGCGTACATTTTTTTCAACATTAAAAATTCTAAATGTTTCTTGAGCATTTCTTTAGATTATTTTTGTAAGACTGAAATTACACTAAAAACTCAGCTCGACATGAATAAATGATGTATTAAAACTAGGCATGGGACGATAACCGTTTTCAAGGTATACCGCAGTTTGGAAAAGTCAAGGTTTTTAAAACCGCCAAATTTTTTCTGATATTCATTCCTAGGGTATGTGTAGGATTTATTTTTTTTATTTAAGATTTTATTTATTTTATTTTACACATTTTTTGTTCAGCTTTTTAGGACAACAGTATCTCCAGCAGAAAAGTTATCCAGAGATGCCGTTTTAAATTGCAAAGAAAGACAACAGAAGTCAAAGATTCATTTGAATTATTTAGATTGACATGTTTACTACTCCAAAAAATTATAAATGTTTCTCAAAATAAAATATTTAGTGTTCAAAAGAGGAGAAAAAAATCGTTTCTTACCCAGACATTTAAAAAGAATTTATTTTAGAGCAGTAATCACAAAACCGTAAACCCGTGATATTTTTTATTCAAGCTTAACATACCTTCAGAATCTTATATCATCAGAATCTTATAACCTAATTAAAACACAGAAAACTAGAAATAAATGTTTGTTTACAGCCTGTCTGAAGCCTTATATCAAAACCATTTATAGAATACCAAAATGACTGCAGTTCAATGGTTTTAAGATGAATGAAATAAATTAAAATGACATTGTAATCCCACATAAAGCTCAATCTTATTACTGCAAAGTCTATGTTAATACTTCGATGAGAAATGTATATAAAAAAACACGTTTTTCAATTAGAGAGTACAATTCAACAAGAGAAAAAAAAAGCTTTAATTGATTCCAAAAGAGGATCCAATCTCGATTGCATCACATTTCTGTGGCCCAGATTAGTTTAGGCTCAGCATTTCCCTCTAAATGGGTAACTCACAGCCAGTCACTTATTGATCAAATACACTCAGGTCTTAATGAGTCTTTAGCTTACATTAGCATGTAAATGTGGGGGTCCGGGCCTCCCCCGTTGCTGATGGAGCAAGGGGGAGGCCTGTCGGTGAGGTTAAATAGGAGAGAGCAGTTCTTGACCCAGGCTGGGGACTGATGACTGACAGAATCAGTCAATGTCTGTGCACACAGGCCTGCCCACCCACTGGCACAGCAAAAACCCCACAGCAACTTCGGGCAGCATTTTTTTAAACAGCAGCGCTGATGATCTGAACCAATTCTTGAGGATCCATCAAATATACTTGTGGCTCTAAGAATAATTTTTAACAGGGTCCCCACACTTTCATGGGCACCAGATTCAAGGACTTTTTAAAGTGTTATTAATTTTAAATCAAGCATCTGTGTAATTCATACACCAGCATGTAGTTCCATGAAAGTCCTTAATGTACTTAGCATTTCACTTACAATAATGTTTATGCTAAAAATGTCAGAGTAATGTTCAAAAAAAGTTTAAAAAGTCATGTTTAAAGAACTTTTAAAAAATTTGTTAAATTTAATACTGGTAATATTCAAATGTGGCTCTTGAAATATTGATAATATGTGCATTATTTGTTAGTGTTATTGTACAAGATTTAAATTTAGTTGAATTTTTTACTTTTTTCATTCCGTAATAAACAATAAAGTAAAACTGTTGAAATAAATCCATAAACAAAATTTATTTCTAATTGAATTCAAGCACTTTTTTAAAAATATATGTTTGTTTTTAAGTACTTTTCAGGCCTTGATCCTTATTTCTGAAGTTAAGATACTTTTAAGTACTTTTAATAAACGTGGGAACCCTGTTTTAAACTCAAATATGCTTTACTACATCAATGGATTTTTAATGAAAACATGCTAGCATGCCAGTTTTTGGCAGGCATAATGATGATGAGTGTTTAATTAGTTAATGATTAATTACACTGTAAAACCATTGATTTGAGCCCTAACGTTGATTTGATGCAGCTCATTATAAATAAGCAGTTTGAACAAACAGCAAAACTATTTTTTTAATGTTCAGTAAGTTAAGATATGGGTTTATCCTAATGCAGAGATTGTGACGATGTCAGATTTGCTAATATGTTTCTAAATACTTTGGTATTTTTCATTTTTCAAATGAAAAATGGTCTAAACACTTCACACTTCTTTAAAAAAAATGTCTACAATCAAGTCATTTTCTTTTCTTTTAATATTCCTAATGCACTGAAACACCGTACTTTAAGCAGTCTAATATCAAGTCATTCTCTCAATAATTCAGCAATCAAAATAAATTAAACCATCTAAAAGACTATTTAAAGTCGTTAATCAATTATTTAACATTTAAAGGGTGACACCTTTGTTTAAGTACTAAATATGAATTATTAAATGCTGGCTTAGTTTATTGAGCTAAAAGTCTTATGGTTTGTTAACGGTCACAATTACTAGTTATAAGTTCTTAGAAAATTATCACAAAAAAATAAATAAATAAAATCAGTTAGAAACTTTTAATAAGTTTGTATTGAAAATGCACCAAAACATGTATGTAATCAAGTCATTATACCACTTTGCATTCAAAATACACCAAAACCCATTTAAAATCATTTTTCCATAATTTCATTTCACATGTAAGATGCACTTAAACAACAAATCAAGTGATTTCGTTTAATAATTTAAACTTCAATATGCAATGCAAATATTCAAACTCTAGCAAGTCTCTAAATCAAGTCCTTTTCCCATAGTTTCACATTTAAAATGTGCTAAACCTTTCAAACACTTTAAACAAGTCTTAAATTGACTTTCTCTTCCATGCTTTCATAGTCAAACTGAACTAAAATGACCAAAACACATGTTAGATCAGGTATTTTCCCTATTATTTCACATTTAAAATATGAAACATTTCTATGCTTCTATAAAAAAACAAAAACGCTTCCGACATGTCATATAGATGGGAATAAAACTGACTGTTTGAAAGTCTTTTTTTATATATATAAAATACATTTCTGTATGGTATTAGTGTTAAAATTAAGCAAATTTCAGTTTTGTTTTGTATGATATAGGGGTTGAACAGTTTTAAAGAGTGAAAGTCCACAAGCAAATCGGCAGATACACTATAAAAATGATAATGACTTTGTAGCATGTGAAACCGTTGTAAATTTGTACAATTTCATATTAATTCATTACTTGCTGTTGGTGAAATGTACTCGGCACACAATTTGTTTTGTGTAAAAGACACACACAAAAACATTTTGCTTTGGAGGTGTTGTGTTTAAACGAGCTATTTATCAGTAGCAATGCAAACTATCAGTATTGAGCGATACAATGAACACACAATGGCTTTTAGAGCTGCAAAATCGTTCTTTGGCTGAGCGATTTTAGAATGATCAGAACAATATTTCATATGACGCGAATAGTGTGATTTATTTGCTAAATATGTTAATATGCAAGTTGCAAATCTTTTCCTATCGGATTAGAAGCTTATCCTACTCAGTTGTGCGCATACGTTTTTTATGCTCATTTTCAAAAAGTACGCACGTCCATTAAGATTTTTTTATGTAATATTCTAAAATATACCCCCCAATATACCCCCCACTCTCCTCTAACTTAAACTCCTCGCAATAACTGCACTGTTTAACATTTGCACATTTAAAATTTGCACATTCACTGCACCACATTGAACTGTTTACTTATTGAACTGTACATACCCACTGCATATGGACATTTGTATTTATGTACACACCCACTATACATATACACTTGTAATCATGCTTATTTATCTGCATACTACTGATTATTAATAGCAACCTGAACATATATTCATATATTGTTACATATACACTTGTAATCATGTTTATCTATCCCTGTACATATATTCATATATTGTAACGTATACACTTGTAATCATGTTTATCTATCTGCACACTACTGATTATTAATAGCAACCTGCACATATATTCATATATTGTAAATCTGTTCATAGCTTATCCAACCTGTATATAATGTTCATAGTACATCCATCTGTAAATATCACTATAGTTTTCTATAACTGCACTTTATAACTTATTCCTGTATCCTGCACTTGCTGCTATTGCACTGCTGGTTAGACCTAGACTGCATTTCGTTGCATTGTACTTGTACATGTGTAATGACAATAAAGTTGAATCTAATCTAATCTAATCTAATCTAATCTAATCTAATCTAATCTAATCTAAAATGTGCATGAAATAGGTAGATAAAAACATAGCTAATGTAATTAATGTGAAAGTTTTAATGATCCAGAGTTTAGCACACATAACCTGCTGTTGTGATCACTGTATAAAAAAGTAACCCGAGTACTAAATAATGGCTTGTTACTTTAAAAATGTGTAACACACAGTGCTTAATTTGTGAATTGCGAGATTCCAGAACAGGGTTGGCAGAGGGGTGTCGCGGACAAAAGTGAAGAACGGGGCGGGGGTGTCGTGGACGTAAGAGAAGAGGGTTGGGGAGTCGCAAAAGAAAGTGAAAGTAATAGGGGACGGGAGAGGAGGGTGGTTGAGGAGGGGGATCGGTAAAATGAGGTGCCGGGTCAGATTTCAGAGGTGCCGGATTTGGATCTGGCGTGTTCCGCCACAAATTAAGCCCCGGTAACACACATACAAAAACACTCTATATTTTGATACGTTATTTCTGAAAACAAGACCATATTTTTTGCTTGTCAAGAAGGATTTTTTTATTGTTGGACTACAAAAAAGACAAAAACAACAGCATTTTTACATTTGATGCCATCAGGATCTACAATGATCTCTAGAGCCAGAGCCAGACGAGTGTCTTCCGGGTTGCTGTGCTCTGATAGTGAGGCTGCTTGTACAGGAGCTGCAGGTTTGATTTACAGCCCCTTGCACTAGTGAGACTCTCTTGTTAAACATTTAGATAGGGCGCAGTGGCCTGCCTCTCAGACGCAGGGAGTGAGTGCGTAAATCACACGCTTAAATAAGCAGTGCTACACATGCCGTCACTCCACACTTCAGGACATGATGTACTTCATTGACAAAGCATGTCAATGTCAATACACACACACAGAAACGTTATTTATAAGCCCCGGGGCAAAGTAATTATTGACAGTTGATTCGTTTATTAGGATTTAAAAGGGATAGTTCACCTAAATCTGAATATTCTGTCATTATTTACTCTCCTTTCACTTTTCTCTATCCTGTTTGATTAGCATACACAGTACGATAATCATTGAAATGCTTATTTAATGCTTAAATGACCACCTTAAAATGATTATTCATTCATTCATTTTCTGTCAGTTTAGTCCCTTTATTAATCTGGGGTCACCACAGCGGAATGAACCACGAACTTATCCAGCAAGTTTTTACGCAGCGGATGCCCTTCCAGCCGTAACCCATCTCTGGGAATAAAATGATTATCAAAAAGAAATTAATTATGGAATTAAATAAGAGACAAAAGAAAAGGTTAAGAAATAGAAAATGAGTTTTTAGAAAACAGAACAAATATAAAATATAAACGTTTAGCTACAAACTATATAAAAGTAGTTAGAGATTGTATTTCACTGCATATTTTTACGGTGTATGTGACTATTAAAATTGTCATTTGTTTCTGTTGAAGATATTCTGAAGAAAGCTGGAATCCTGTAACCATTAGCTTCCATTGTTTTTCATTAGAGTCAGTGGTTGCTGGTTTTCAGCTTTCTTCAGAATATCTACTTTAGTTTTCGATAGAAGAAAGACACTCAGAAAGGTTTGGAATCACTTGAGAGAGTAAATAGTGAGTAAATCGAAAACAATGCATTTAAATGTCAGTAGTTGGTATGTTTTATTGACTCTACTGAAATAATCTAGGGTACTATAGTACTATGAAAGCGTTGCAACTGATTCAGAGTCGCAACTCTGTTCATTAATATGTGCAGGCTGCTCACATCAAATTCAAGAAAGTGGTGTTTGCCTATAAAACAAATCACTGATGTTGCATCCCTTTACCTAATTTCATGACTTGGGAAGCTTGAGATCTCAAAGTAAATGGTCTTTTCTCTGCTGGTGAAACGACTTGCTCAATTACATAACTGGACAGACAGTTTAAATTTACTAGAACTTCTGAAGCTGCTTTGACACAATCTGTATTGTAAAAAGCAGTATATAAAAACATGAATTTAATTGAATATATTTGCTAGTTATTTTTTACTTTCAAGATCTGAGGTAAACTATTTTCTTATGCTGTTAGTATGTCAATAAATGCCATGTAAAATGCTATTCAAACTCACATTAGTAACCTTTAACATTGACGAAAATATATAATCTTCACCTGAGGTGATCATTGTCATAGTTGTTTATGCTGTTGTTTTAGCTGCGAAGTTGCAGAAATTTCCCGCATCATGAGTCGTCAGGACAAAAACTCCTTTGAGATGGAAAAGATACCCTTTATCCCTTTATTGAATAAGCTAATTCGGACTCAAAAACAGCCCCACTGTTAAATGCAGACTATGGCTTAAAGGGTCACGAAACACCAAAACACATTTTTTGAGCTGTTGACAGTCATATATGTGTCCCACACTGCTAAAAACACTATTAGGACACCTATATTTCACTAAAAAGTGTAAATTGGTTGTTTTTGCGTGTTTTCAAGCAAATTCGTACTTCCGGTTTGAAACGAATTTTTGAAGCTGCGTCACGGTCATGACATAATAGCGTTGTATTCCAGCGTGCAGACTGGGCGTCTGTGCCAGAGTCAGTCTTATTACGTCTTACAGTGTGATGCATTAATGCATGAGTAAGGCTTGGTTCAAACCAATCAGCGCGCTCTATTGTGCAACTTCATTAATATTCATTACTGTCAGAGTGTAGATGGCAGAGACGCCACGATGTGTTGGCAAAACAAGCGTGAAGTGTTGCTTTTATAGTTTGCTGCAGTGAAGTTTCTTTCTCATTTTCTCTCTGTAAGAGCTCAGAGTCACGTGTGGATTACAGTGTACGCGACGCGCGACAACAATAACTTGCGTGTCCAAGGAGGATTATTGTTTACCTGAGAGCTGTTCTCATCTGCAAACGCTGAGATCCGGATTCGCTTTAGTCTCCTCTTAATAAAGACGCGGCTCTAGTTCCTGTCTCTACAGATTTGGTAAGTGAGCGATCAGTGCTCTTTGTTTATTCAGTTCGTATTTTATTCGTATCAAACAAACTATTGCAACGAGTGTAAACAAGTTAGCAACAGTTACAACCAAACTATAACCTCGTGTTGGATTTTGTGACCGGAATAACACACGCGGCTTTCTGACGCTACCTGCCGTGTGCATCTAAGTTTCCGGGAAATGCTGAGTTTTTTTTCTCTCATTCGCCGTGCGGTATCAAACATTGCATGAAAAATACACGCTTAGAGCAGCTCCTCGAATCAAATATCACGTTTGTCGGGAGGGACATGAATGAATTCCCTGAATGAAAGAGCCAAACTGCAGTTAAAGTCCAACATTTAATAATCTGGCAAATAATTCGACTACAGATGTCCATGTAAACACAGTCACATTGTCCGCTGTGGTTGTGTGTTTTGACTCTGAAATTCAGCGCGCCCAAATAGACACTCCCACACCAAGCCTTTCTAGTTCCTCCGACACTCCCCCTAAACAGAGCTGGACACGCCCACTTTTCTGACTTGGTGTGAAAACACCCTGCTGAAACGAGGGGGTTTCATGGCCCTTTAAATTTCATACTGTGGTGCGTAAACGATGGACTACGTCCTCAGTTGTATAAATCAAACTGTCATGCAAATGTAAGGGCCACGATGATTAAAGTTATAATAACTAGCTCGCACGTGCCTCACATCTGTGCCTTGTACTGTATCAGAGTCGCACAAGTGCATTAATTCACAAACTATGCGTGTTCTCTTTATGTTAACACTTTAAAATATCCGCATAGTTGTCCAAATTAACATCCTGCGAGTGTTTTATAATGGACAAACGCCAGCACAGTAGGATCCAGCGAGACTCGGTGGTATTTCAGTGAACAGCTGTTCACTGTTTCTGTCAGCAAACTCCAAAAAGGTCCAGCTACAAACCAAACCACCTTCAGATCGATGTGTTTCAACAGATTTAGAGTGTTTTACATTTATTTTTAACGGATATGATAGTAGATCAATAGATGAACAGTAGTCAGTCTAGTGCCCTAGTGAAACCACAACCCATTTGCTCATGCTCATTTGATATAAAAATATATTTTCCCAACAACAAAATTGTGGCTAGTGAAAATGACGTGTGGCTAGTAATGTTGGCAATCTACTAACTACAAAGATTTTATTAAACAAGTGCCTACCACAAGACATTTTTGTTGGTGTAAAAAAATATAAAAGGTATCATTCTCATATTCTTGACTTAATTAGTTTCAATATAAATATAAAATTGTATACATTCATTGCAATGCGTTGTGTACCTAAGAAAAAAGGCGCACCAAGGCAAAAAGTTAGATTAGGTAGATTAATTGATAGATTGTCTGTGGTATTTTAATAACATTGCCATTACTTAAACGATTGATTAAACTAGGGATGCTAACGATTACTCAATGGTCAATTTATTAGTAAGCATGTGGACATAACACCAAGTCTAAATCTAGTAGCAAATCAAATTTATGGATATAAAATATATTTTCCCAACAACAAAATTGTGGCTTGTGAAAATGACGAGTGGTTAGTAATGTTGGAAATCTACTAGCCACAGTGGCTGGTGACAAAAAAGTTAATGTCAAGCGCTGGTTATATGTAGGGCTGCTAAAATGTGAATCACGATTTTTTTTTTGCTTAAAATCGAGATCTCGATTCTTTCTCACGATTCTTTAGATGTAAAATAAAGGTTAATATGAGTAGACTATTATTATTCTTAATTCTCAAACATATTAACACCTTGGAATTATAAGGTTCTATCTGCGTTCTGAATGATTTTGAGATATTGAGCTTCAAAAGTTTTTGCAATCCATATAGCAAACAGTATGTGTGCAACATTGTTTTTAAAGTCTTAAAATGTAAACAATAAGTTGTCATTTAATAAGAATATGTTAATAACTATATTTTGACAAAAATGTCAGATAGAACTTTATCATTCTAAAGTGATGATATGGTAAAACAACACTAATAGTATTAGGCCTATGTGTAGCTCTACTGTTGCTTAAAAGGCTAAATTTTGTAGTCATTATGGTGGACTTCAACAGACTTTTAATATGTCCTGTTTGTTAATTCACAGTAAAATGATGACATCAAAATACAGCTATTCATAATTATAAAGTTGAATTATTATGTTTAAGACATGTGCTTGTCATTTGTCATTGTCAGCACTATTAGACCATTTGTTTTCACTGGTAAAATCAGACATTTTTGCCTTATATTCAACATTATATAAACTAGAGTAGCTATACTGACACTGTAAAACATTTATTTCCATGCACAACACTGTGTTAGCTATCAAAGAAAAGAAAAAACATATCAAATGTTTGTCGTAATCATCACTGTGAAATGCTTTGTGATCATTTAAATGATGTGCGCACAGGTTTCACTTTCACTTCCCAGTGCGGCTCATGGCTGCCGTCACTTTGACAAAACACACACACATGCAAATCATTCTTTCAGCGCGGTTCTCATACGATCTCTCTGTGCAACAAACCGAACGTTATTTACAGCTTTATAACTTGTTATTTACAGCATATGCAGGTTCTGTTCGCTAAAGTAGCCGTCATTGGCGTGCTACGTGCACGCGTTCTCGTCATCAGCTCATGTGTGATTTTGCGGCCGCAAATAAATCATTACATGAGACAGAAATGACATTTCTGGGAGAATTACACTTTATAAATACAGTATGTGACACTTTTGATGCCATTTGAAGGTGTTCATGTTCCTGTGAGGACCTGTGCGGCTGCCTTTAAGCTTCTCTCCTGACCTTGAATATATAATTGGCTGAATCGTAGAAAAGCTGAATTAAGATCGAGTGTAGGGTCGAATCGAGATTGTGATCTCTTTTCATTTAATCGTGCAACCCTAGTTATATGTATATTGATTTAACCTGTTTTGTGTACTGATGTGCACCACACACAAATATACGTATTAATCTGTTCCCCATTACACAATTTGTATTTCAAATGATCATATTTATTATATAAATTATGTATCTAATGTATATATATAAATTATGTTTCTTTTCATGTGGCATTCCAAGCATCAATTCTTGTATTTAATACCTTTAAACGACTGCACAAACGTCTCCCATGAGACAAAACTATCTTTTTTTCTTGCAGGCAGCTCAGGAGCTAAGAGGGCTTTAGTCAGTGAGGTTTATTTTCAAAACAAGGCATTTGGAATGATAATTGGAAGCATTTCCTGGTGAGCCCTTTCAGTGGCGATCCATTCAATCTGATCTAATGGAGAGGTCAGTTGGGCCTAATGAGGACAGATTGCAACAATAACAGCAGATTAACTGTGAATATTCTAAACTGCTGGGGCTGAGAGTGTGTTTGGAGGGCCAGTCAGTTGTAAATCAGCGAGGGATTATGCAAATACCCTGCGGCTGGAGCTCACAGCCTGAGTCCTGCGGCCTGAACAAAGAGGTCAAGCCTGATCTCTCCCACTGCTAGCTAACTTTCAATCACAAAAAAAAAAGAGAGAGACTTCGGCCAGAGGACAGCGGAGAGAGGAGGGGTGTCAAAGCCTTGCATGAGACTCAACAGTTCATCCCCCTTGCTGTGATCGGACTTTATCAAGACTAGTGTTGTCGAAAGTCCTTCAGGCCCCGTTTACACTAATGCACTTTAGTTTGAAAACGCATAAGTTTTGCTACGGTTACGCCATCCGTCCACACGACGCCGGAGTTTTCAAACGCCGAAAACGGAGCGTTTTGGAAAAGCTGGACAGGCCGTTTTCATTCTAAAACGCTGCTGCTCCGTCTCAGTGTGGATGAGGGAAAACGGAGACATCTGAAAACGGAGGCGTGGCTGCTGATTGGGGCTTTTGTTTTATTGCGTATCCTTCCATTATTCGTCAAGCCCCTATCACATGACTATAACACATGGCTTTAGTGCTACCGTAAGACAGCAGACCAGCCTTCACTGTAAACAACAACATGGACACAGAAATGGGAGCGTTGTTTGCACTATTGTTTGTTTTAGGCGCCATTGTGCAGCTATTTATTTCTTACGTTTAGTAACAACTCAACCTCGTCGTCTGTCCACAAAAATACCTCTCGCAAATGATTGTCATTATGGGGTATTGTGAGTAATATTTTGAGATAATAAATAAATTTAATCTATTTTGGAATAAGACTGTAACATAAAAAAAAAATTGGAAAAAGTGAAGCACTATGAATAAATTTGCACTGTAGGTCTTTAAGGCTGTTTGACAGGATTTGACCAGCATTTACACTATAAAAACAACATGACAGAACTTATTTTTGACTACCTATGAAAGAGGCCAAAAGTGGAAAAAGTCTATATACATTACACTCTGCTTACACCTGTTTACCGCCATCTACTTGTGAATGAATCGATAAAAAAATATATATATATTGATACTAGGAGTAAATAGGGCTTTATTGTTCTGCTTTATTCGTTATAACGACTATAAACTTGTGTTTATAATCCATAAATGAATTAGATTTTTTTTTACAATTAATTAATTCTATTAAAAAAACTAAACAGAGAGTTAGCAAAAATGCATTAACACCATAGACTGTAAAATATTTGGACGTAGTATCTGTGACGTCACCCATAGGTTTCTAAAAAGCGCAAAAGAAGCCACAAGTAGGCGCGGCCAACCGTCGCCATTTTGTTTGCGCATCATCACACCCACGGCGGGATACCAAACAAGGGCAAAGAGGCGGAGAGTGAGCGGAGCTACAGACACCTGCTGACAGTTTGCTTGGACCTGGTTCAGACACACTTTACTTTGGGAGAACGCTTAATACTTCATCACCTGTGACTCGTTTGTATTCTGACCACTTGTGCTTGGTTGTATATCAATAAAGTGTTTAGACTTTTAAAAACACTGCTGTAATACATTGAGCCACTAAACATTGTTCTTATGACGTTTTTCAACAGGAGGAAAACGCAAATTACTTCCAAACACTTCAGATATAGTCTGTGTTAGTTAATGTAAGGCTATTGATGAAATCCAGCATAACACTGTATGACAACACTTCAGATGACTGTTCTAGAGCCTACAGCTAATCAATCCGTCAGATTCTGGAGTGCATTACAGCTCTAAATATAAATAAAAACGATAAATGATCTTAAATAAAACAAATACATGTATAGAGATGGTATATAAGTATATAACTTTACTCACATGTGAAACGGAGGCCACGTGAATGGTTTGTGAGCACAATAACGTGCACTTAGCATGACATTCCATCAAATAAGTGTAGGAAACAAGTCCAAAAGGCAGTTGACTGTGTAAAGCCACATAAAACAACACAGAAATACGATAAATATGTCGATTTCAGTGGCTAAAATGCAGGATTCAGCTGAGGTGACGTGACGGCGACCAACGAGACCTAGCTGTCACTCAAGTGGCCACGCCCTTAATTATGCAAACTTAATATAACTTAATATAAAGGAAACGGATGAGTTCTAAAAAAATTTACCCCCCTTACAGTTGTAATGAAGGGTAATATTAGCTGTATTAACCAAAATCTTTTTTGTACCAGGCTGTAAACACATTTTTTTTCTGCTGTAAAGTTGGCCATTCTAACAGTGGGCTCAATTAAAATTTGCTCTGTTTTGGAGCCAGGAGCGGCCAGGACTAGCGGAATTTCGGATGAATTGCAGTTTTAGTTACTTCCGTATTGGCTTCCTGAGAGAGAGCGGGAGGTTGCCGCTTGATTAACACATGCAATTAACTTAAATTCCTTAACACACTGAAACAACAAGACACGATAAATAAATATAATGAATATTCATTACTCAACAAGGCTCAAACCTATTTTTTCCTGAAATGTAAATAAATTGATGATGCGACCAGATTTCCTTAATCTACAAAATTTCTACTAATTAATTATATGAATTATTTGGATTCTTAATATGTAAATCATGTGACTATTCCAGAGTATTACAGATTTTTTTTTTTTTTTTTTGAAATATTTCCTAAATAATGTTTAACAGAGCAAGGAAATTTTCAGAGTATGTCTGATAATAGTTTTTTCTTCTGGAGAAAGCCTAATTTGTTTTATTTTGGCTAAAATATACAAGTTTTTAATAAAAAGAAAATACATTTTAAGGTCAAAATTATTAGCCCCTTTAAGCTATATATTTTTTTAATAGTCTACAGAACAAATCATTGTTAGATAAACACTTGACTAATTACCCTAACCTGCCTTGTTAAAATAATTAACCTAGTTAAGCCTTTAAATGTCACTTTAAATGCGTAGGACTCACAGAGTGTGTGCGGAGAACTGCGATGATTTTGGACAGCGCCATGTTCCACAGCTCGTCGGTGAAGGCTCTGGTCACCAGGCCTTGTGTGGCGTGTAATATGTGATCCTCCACCACAAAAAACCTGCAAAGAGTGATGGGAAATAGCATTATTTGATGTACATTTTTGATTACGTTTTAATAATTCCACATTGAACTTACCCAACAATTTGATTAAAGTACTTCCTGTAGCCCTCCACTGTTTCATGCTACAGTAAAACAAGTGCATTTTAAATATAAATATATATATATATATACATACATGATAACAAATTGTTCAAAGGGCAAAGAATACCCACCATGTTAGACTGAGGCTGTAGTACAAGTCTTGCTTGTTTTTTCCTTTGTTTCCTATAGTAATTTTCAAATGTCTCTCTGTCTCCCTGCAAGAAAAGACCAAATGGATTAAAATATGATTCTAAAAGCTAATTTAAATCATGTTTGACGTTTATCACATATTCAAATATGTTTATTTATACAACAGCACTATTATGATTGCAAATTTGACACTGAATGAATCTGAAAGGAGGCAAGTTCAACGATTCACTTATCCACTGGTTTCTAAATAAACCAGCTATTTTGAACAAATCAACAAAAAAAAATGAACAAAAAAAAATTTGAACGAATGATTCAGCATATACAGCAAATCAACCAAAAATTGTTCAATTAGACATGGACTTCAGTGTCATATTTATTAATTCACAAAAGGCCTAAATTGGTCAATTAACAAAACCACTGATATCTGAAAATATTATATTCAAAAATAGTAAAATATCTCTGTTCGATATTGCACATGCCTTCATAATTCTAATGTCAAGTGTCAAAGTTTATGGGTCAAAATAGATGCCGAACGCCAACAAGAAATAGTCCTAATATATGCTCACAGTGTGCTTGAATACTACTGAAAAATAATGATCGTTTTGTATATACATATATATATATATATATATATATATATATATATATATATATATATATATATATATATATATATATATATATATATATATATATATATATATATATACAGTTGAAGTCAGAATTATTAGCCCCCTTGTGATTTTTATTTTCTTTTTGAAATATTTCCCAAATTATTTTTAACAGAGCAATGAAATTTTCACAGTATGTCTGATAATATTTTTTCTTCTGGAGAAAGTCTTATTCGTTTTATTTTGGCTAGAATAAAAGCAGTTATTAATTTTTTAAAAACCATTTTTGGGACAAAATTATTAGCCCCTTTAAGCAAATTTTTTTTTCGATAATCTACAGAACAAACCATTGTTATACAATCACTTGACTAATTACCCTAACCTGCCTAGTTCACCTTATTAACCTAGTTAAGCCTTTTAATGTCACTTTAAGCTGTATAGAAGTGTCTTGAAAAATATCTAGTAAAATATTATTTACTGTCATCATGGAAAAGATAAAATAAATCAGTTATTAGAAATAAGTTTTTAAAACTATTATGCTTAGAAATGTGCTGAAACAATCTTTCCAGAACAGAACAGAAATTGGGGAAAAAAATAAACAGGGGCGCTAATAATTCAGGGGGCTAATAATTCTGACTTCAACTGTATATATATATGTATATATATATATATATATATATATATATATATATATATATATATATATATATATATATATATAAATATATATACATACAAATACACACACACACACACACACACACATTTATATATATATACATATATTTATATATACATATATATATAACTGACTGCGCTGCTTTGGCTTTTTCAGGGATAATTATTGTGATCTTCCAATTGCACCAGAGAAATACTGGGGAATTTCTGCAGATGATGGTATTTTTTGCTAATTTCTAAAATCTGAAGCTTTTCTTAATGCTACTGTTGAAGAGATTTTAACAGTTTTGTTTATTTTGATCATTTAAAATCGTTCATGTATCAAATATGATGTAGTGGGTTTTAAATGATTAAGAGACAAACACTTCATTTCTTTGTTTCTCTCTCCTCCTTTATATAAATAAATAGACCAATAGTTCTTCAAGTCAAAAAAGTTATAAAGAACTAAGAGTAGATTTGTGTATATTTTCACAGCCATACAACAAAAGAAATGTTGCAAATATTAAGGAATGTTGGCACAAAAATCAGCCATTGCAGGCTGCAATTTTCAGGAATTTTCCTGCAAAATCCAGAAGGGACTGGTTGTGTTCTAAGATAAAAACCAGCCTTAACAGGTAGAGCCTGGTAACCACAAAAAATTAGCAGTTAACAAGTGGTAAAACAATGGTAGTAAAATTATAGCCTAACCATAATAAAAGGAAAAACTTTTTTTTTTTGATAAATGGAAGTAACATTTTAAAAGTCAAAGAAAAATCCTGGATATTCCAAGACTTGCACAAAAACAACATAAAATTCCCAGACTTTCAATGGCAAGAAAAAAACATTTAAAATTCCATGATATTCCACAAATGCGTCACGATGGTGCAGTGGGTAACACGATTGCCTTACAGCAGGAAGATCGCTGGTTCAAGCCCCGGCTGTGTCAGTTGGCATTTCTGTGTGGAGTTTGCATGTTCTCTTCGTGTTCGTGTGGGTTTCCTCCGGGTGCTTTGGTTTCTCCCACAGTCCAAAGACATGCGCTATAGGTGAATGGAATAAGCTAAATTGGCAGTATTGTATGTGTGTGAAAGAGTTTGTATGGGTATTTTCCAGTGTTGGGTTGCAGGTGGATATGCTGGATAAGTTGGCGGTTCATTCCGCTGTGGCAACCCCTAATTAATTAAAGTAAAAAAAAATGAATTATTGATATTCCAAAAATTCCATGACCTGTGGGAACCTTGTCATATTACCAAGGGTGGCTTGAGGGTGAGTAAGTTATGGAGTAATCTATTTTTGGGTAAACGATTCTTTAACCATTATTAAGTCAAAATTATTAGCCCATCTGTGAAATTTTCATTCTTTTAAAAGTATTTCCCAAGTGCTGTTTAACAGAGAGAATAATTTTTCAACACATTTTATACATTATAGTTCTAATAACTAATTTCTACTGACAAATTTTTTTCATATCTGCCATGATGATAAGAGCATATATACTATTTATTTTGCAAGATCCTAGTATTAACCAAAGGCTTAAGTAGAGGCTTAACTAAAGGCTTAAAGTTAATTAGGATAAATGTTAATGGATAACAGTGACCTTAAAAGGGTGGTCCACTAGGATATCATATTTTAAACTTTAGCTCATGTGTAATGTAGTTGTGCGAACATAAACATCATCTCTGATTGTAAGACGCTCAAAGTCCAATGCAAAGGGAGAGGTTGACTTTTACAGAGTTAGCTTAGCAAACCCTACATCGAATGAAGTTTGGGGACTACAAGAAATACAGCCGGAAAAGTGGGATCACAAATGCTTCAGGTTACTCGTATAAATGCTGCTATTTCCACAAAGCTTCTCCGGTTTCTGTATTTGGGCTTCTAAAGGACACAGCATAAAGAGAGAAGTGCTTACAGTTTAATTTTAATTATGTTCAAGAGAATTATAAAACAGATATAGCGCTAGCATTTGACAAAGGACAGCTTCTAGAATGTCTCCCAGTTTAGTGCTGTATTCGGCTAAAAACTCCTCAAAGAAGGAGCAGCTTGATTTATTGATTGATTTTATTTGACAATTTTAACAAAAATATGCCAGTTAGACTAATTCATACATATTTTAAAAACTCGATATTCTTAAAAAAATGAACGAGCAAATCATAAATGGAGTGCAAACATCATCAGCTCAGCAACTCGGCACAACAAAATCCTCAACTTCAACTGTAAAACAACCACTTTTTAATTTCCCTTCTAAAAACACTCTCAATTTGAATCTCTTTAAAAATTGTGGGCAAAACATTCCAAGCAGCAGAGCTAGTACACAAAAAATAATTTCTACCTGATTCACTCTTGAATCTATATGGGTAAATATCCCTGCTACACGCTCTTGTAGAATGACAGTGAACCTCACTAACTAAAACGTAATAATTAAGAAAATATTTTGAGACCGTTTTCTTTAAAATCTAAAACACCATCACTAATTTTTAAAAATGTCACCCTTTTCTCAACTTTTAAAAAATTACTTTGACTATAATGTTCATTATTTCAATGTGTCAGCGGAGGTACTTTCATAACAATTCTACACAACTTATTTTGAGCCGTCTGTAATTTATTTTTGATTTTTTTAGAACTACCGCGGTACCAAAAAGCTGCAGCAAGTATGGTTGCACTAGTGCACTAGCTAATAACTAGCTCCAACCATGATAGAAGAAGCAGTGGATTGTGAGCCAAAACCTGTAAGTATTATTATTTGTTAAAATTGATCTATTACATACATAGTGCCTAGCGTTAACGGTATGTTTTAGCAAGGACGTAAACAAGGATGTAAACAACAGGAAATGCTGTTTAGCAGCGTTAACAATTTAGCTACAAATTCATATTTATCCATCAAACCGTTGTAAACACCCACAATCTTCAGCAGCGCTGCAGTGTCTTTATATGCAGGTGCTTTATCTGCTTTCTACATCTCAAATAACAAACTCACAAAAGATATGTGAACGTTTCATATTACTTACACATGCTTATAACCCAAATATATGAGAAAGACACTTGTCAGATGCAATTTAGAGAGCAGGCGTCCTCTTCATTTTCTGTCTGATTTAGGCACAAACTGTTACGGCTAACAGCTACTCTGACTGACAGTATTTACACAACAGAGGCAAAGCGTGTGCTGTTAGAGCCGTGACGTTTCCTGGTGACATGGAGCCGATCCGCGAATCATAGCACATTATGTTAGCTGATCAATCAGAGCCTCTTGAGGACAGACTTTCCGAGGAATTAGGAAATATGACAGTTGTTTTCATGTTAGCTTAGTAGCTGTATATAATCAAAGTAAGATTCATGAACAAATAACGTGATTTTCTACAAGTGAAGCATGAGAACACATTGCTTTGTATCTTATAAACACAACCAAGCCTTAAAGGGTCACGAAACACCAAAACACATTTTTTGAGCTGTTGACAGTCGTGGACTGTGGACTGCTAAAAACACTATTAGGACACCTATATTTCAACTAAAAAGTGTAAATTGTTTGTTTTTGCGTTATTTCAAGCAAATTCGTACTTCCGGTTTGAAACGAATTTTTGAAGCTGCGTCACGGTCATGACATAATAGCGTTGTATTCCAGCGTGCAGACTGGGCGTCTGTGCCAGAGTGAGTCTTATTACGTCTTACAGAGTGTTGCATTAATGCATGAGTAAGGCTTGGTTCAAACCAATCAGCGCGCTCTATTGTGCAACTTCATTAATATTCATTGCTGTCAGAGTGTAGACGGCAGAGACGCCACGTTGTATTGGCAAAACAAGCGTGAAGTGTTGCTTTTATAGTTTTCTGCAGTTAAGTTTCGTTTTCATTTTCTCTCTGTGAGAGCTCTGAGTCACGTGTGGATAAACAGTGTACGCGACGCGCGACAACAATAACTTGCGTGTCTAAGGAGGAACATTGTTTACCTTAGAGCTGTTCTCATCTGCAAACGCTGAGATCCGGATTCGCTTGTATTCTCCTCTAAATAAAGACGCGGCTCTAGTTGCTGTGGATTGTCCTGTCTCTACAGATTTGGTAAGTGAGCGACCAGTGCTCTTTGTTTATTCAGTTCGTATTTTATTCGTATCAAACAAACTATTGCAGCAGTGTAAACAAGTTAGCACTAACAGTTACAACCAAACTATAACCTCGTGTTGGATTTTGTGACCGGAATAACACACGCGGCTTTCTGACGCTACCTGCCGAGTGCATCTAAGTTTCCGGGAAATGCTGAGTTTTTTTTCCTCTCATTCGCCGTGCGGTATCAAACATTGCATGAAAAATACACGCTTAGAGCAGATCCTCGAATCAAATATCTCGTTTGTCGAGAGGGACATGAATGAATTCCCTGAATGAAAGAGCCAAACTGCAGTTAAAGTCCACCATTTAATAATTTGGCAAATAATTCGACTACAGATGTCCATGTAAACACAGTCACATTGTCCGCTGTGGTTGTGTGTTTTGACTCTGAAATTCAGCGCGCCCAAATAGACACTCCCACACCAAGCTTCTTTTCTTCCTCCGACACTCCCCCCTAAACAGAGCTGGACACGCCCACTTTTCTGACTTTTTCCAAAGTAGAGGTGTGAAAACACCCTGCTGAAACGAGGGGGTTTCATGGTACTTTAAAAATACACCCTGGACCACCCATTTAAAAGGGATTTATTATTATTATTATTATTATTAAAACGGTTTATTCCAGCCAAACTTAAAGAAATGAGACTTTCTGCAGAAGAAAAAATATTACAGAAAATACTGTGAAAAACATCACTGAAAAAGAATAAAGATTTTTAAGGATGGCTAATCATTTTGACTTCACCTGTATGCATCCTTTAAAGTTTATCCAAAATGCAAACAAAGTCATGTTTCTCTACAGAGGCAGTGTTGTCTGAAATGTACATCTCCTAAACGTTAAGCACCTGCGCCCCCTTTCTCTCACTGTGTGTGGTAGAAAAGTGGCCCTCGGCCCCTGCCGGCACCTGTGAGCGTCCGGGTAGCACAGCGGTCAAAAGCGCTCGTGTTCTCATTATCTGAGCCACTGAGGGGAAAGCGCTGGGCTCATCCCATACGGCCAAGTGAATGCGCCGCAGTTTGTGCACAATCTGAATGAAGCAAAGAACTTTTTCACTGCTTTTGTTTTTATGGCGAAAAGGGGGTTACGGCTCGGTCAGTCCCATTAGATGCTGCAGTCTGACCCCTTTTGTTGGCGCGCTGATGGGCTCAGGATTAGTTCTGACCAGATGAGCGATGGCACCGAGCACTAACAAACTCCGTCTCACCTCTCTGGAGTTTGCGTTTGGTTTATGGCAAAAATAATATTGATGGCTCGGCAGTCAAAACTCTGGAAATCCCCTTTTGCTTTTATAGGACATTAATGTTTGAGGAGGCACTTGGGGGAAAAGAGTTTCAGTGAAAACAGTGGCCAGGCGAAACAGATCAACAGGAATGTTTTTCAAAAAAAAAAAACACAAGTCAAACAGGCTTTCATGAAAGGTTATGGATGCAGTTGATAAACAGTCAAAATGATTAGCCCTCCTGCAAATTTTCTTTTTCAAATATTTTCCAAATGATGTTTAGCAGAGCAAGGAATCATTCACAGTATTTGCTATAATATTTTTCCTTCTAGAGAAAGTCTTATTTGTTTTATTTCAGGCAAAATAAAAGCAGTTTTAAATTTTTTATTAGACATTTTAAGGTCAATATTAAATAATCTAACTAAGGATCTGACAATCCTAGTAGCAAACTTATGTGTGTGTTTTTCATTTGTTTTCATTCATTTATTCTTCATTTAATTATTTTATTAAATCATACTATCATTAGTCATGTATAAAATTATCATTACATAATTTTATTGATCATTAATTAATGATTTCATTATTATTATTATTATTGATTATTATTTGTCATTTTATTGTGTTTATTCATTGATTCATTCATTTTCTTTTTGGCTTAGTCCCTTTATTAATTAGGGGTCACCACAGTGGAATAAACCGCCAACTTATCCGGCATATGTTTTACGCAGCAGATGCCCTTCCAGCTGCAACCCATCTCTGGGAAACATCCATACACACTCATTCACACTCACACACTACGGATGTCTTTGGACTGTGGGGGAAACCGGAGCACCTGGAGGAAACCCATGCGAATGCGGAGAGAACATGCAAACTCCACACAGAAACGCCAACTGACCCAGCTGAGGCTCGAATCAGCGACCTTCTAGCTGTGAGGCGACAGCACTACCTACTGCACCACCGCGTCACCTATTATGTTTTAAATTTTATTATTACTATTTTCATATAATTATGGCTTCATTAGTATTTCATTTTTCCATTGTAATAATTTTATGACTGTGTGGATTCAAGCAACACTTGCTTTCATGAGTAAGAGATAAGATAATGTCTCCATTTTAATGTCTGTATTGTCTTTGGATAATGCTGGGATAATTTTAACATGGCTGGGGCTGGTGGTATAATAACACTTGTTAGATTCATCATGGTCTGAGAAGTGAATCATACGCAATTTTGATTATTATAAAACTGCTCTTTCTTTATCATCATGGCTTTGTCTCCTGCTTCTGCTCCTCTCTAGCTTTCTCAGTCAACTCCTATATTGATAGGAGACTATTAATTCAGTTGAATACTGGTTAACAGTTTTGGGTATTAGGCGGCTCCGCTGACTTGTTGTCTGGATTCCCTGAGAAACAGACATTTTCGGATGGGAATGGCGTCCAGGCCTAGATGTTATTTATCTGGCATGAAAAGTGTAATCTTAAACTATTATTACCTTTCTTAAGAAACATTATTTTGGATTGTCTGAAAAAACAAACTATTCTTATACAATGACTTGCCTAATTACCCTAAAATGCCTAATTAACCTAGTTAAGCCTTTAAATGTCACTTTAAGCTGTATACTAGTATCTTGAAAAATATCTAGTCATATATTATTTACTGTCATCATGAAGAGAGAAATCAGTTATTAAAAATTAGTTATTAAAAATATGTTTACAAATATGTTGAAAAAAATCTTCTTTCTGTTAAACAGAAATTGGGGGAAAAATATACAGGGGGGCAAATAATACAGGAGGGCTAATAATTCAGACTTCGCCTGTATCTGTTGTGCACTGTAAAAAATGTGTTGCTCAACTGAATTATTAGGTCGAAACAATTTAACTTTAGAAATACCTTTAACTTGCATCAATTAAGCTGACTAAAAACATCAAGTTTAATAAAAAAATAAGTTAAAAACCTGATTAACTTTCTAAATTATGTTAAGTAATGTAAAAACCTCAGGTGTCATGACTTTTATTATGCTTTTTTTGCAGTGTGTTAAATCCGGTGTTGGGTGTAATTAGATACAAAAAATGTGAAATATTTGAAAAAGTAAAGTACAGGAATACTTTCCATTTTTTGAGTAGCTTAAAGTTATTTATACACTATCTGACAAAAGTATTGTTGCCTACATTTCAGAAACAACAAATAATAACTTCTAGTTCTAGTTGCTCATTTGGAATCAGAAGTAGCTTATTTGAAAAGCAAAGGCCTCTAGAATAGGCTTATTTTACCAAAATAACATTTAATCATGTTTTGATTTTTCATTATTTAATTAGGACAGTAAGGTCTGACTTTGCTTAGACAAAAGTCTTGTCACTTAACAGAAATAATTTACAGTATAGAATATAAAGTCATAGTTCAGGGGAAAAATATTTAATATTGTGTATGACTCCCATGAGCTTGGAGGACTGCATACATACATCTCTGCAATGACTCACATAACCTATTATTAAAGTCATCTGGAATGGCAAAGAAGGCGTTCTTGCAGGACTTCCAGAGTTCATCAAAATTCTTTGGATTCATCTTCAATGCCTCCTCCTTCATCTTACCCCAGACATACTCAATATTGTTCATGTCTGGTGACAGGGCTGGCCAACTCTGAAGCACCTTGACCTTCTTTGCTTTCAGGAGCTTTGATGTGGAGGCTGAAGTATGAGAAGGAGCGCTATCCTGCTGAAGAATTTGCCCTCTCCTGTGGTTTGTAATGTAATGGGCAGCACAAATGTCTTGATACCTCAGGCTGTTGATGTTGCCATCCACTCTGCAGATCTCTCGCACACCCCCATGCTGAATGTAAACCCAAGCCATGATTTTTTTCTTCACCAAACTTGACTGATTTCTGTGAGAATCTTGGGTTTATGCGGGTTCCAGTAGGTCTTCTGCAGTATTTGTGATGATTGGGATGCAGTTCAACAGATGATTCATTAGAAAAATTTACCTTTTGCCACTTTTCCAAATGATCAACTAAAAGTCAAGTTATTATTTGTTGCTCTTACAACTGGGAACGATGACAAGACCTTTGTCAGGTAGTGTAAGTTACTTAAATTACTGGACATATATTCAACAGCTCTGTATAAATCAATTCAGAGAAGCACAGTAAAACATTTTGCAAAATGATTGTGTTATTCAACTATGATCATTTTTCAACCGCATATACTTAGGGAAAGAATTAGCTGAGAAATTAGTTTAAGATAAAATAAATTCAAAGTAGCTGTAATTTGTAAATATATTTTTTTTCTGTTATTCAGTTATTTTGCGATTTATTTTCAGTATTTATGTTAAACTCAAGAAAGATTTATTTGTCCAACAACTGCATATGCTTAAGAAAAAATGAAATGTGATGTGTATGAGATATGGTGTCATTACACTGAAATGGATATATTGTTTAAATTTTAAGTGTTAATTTTGTAAACAAATCTAAATGATCTCACTTGTCTTATATAAAAAAATAATTTAATTGTAATAATTGTTTAAAAATAAATGTTTCATTTGTTTTGTAAACGCAATGACATTTACGTGGAATCAGCTTCCAGAAATGATCAGATGTGCTTTAACATTAGGCACATTCAAATCAAGACTGAAAACACATCTGTTTAGCTGTGCCTTTACTGAATGAGCACTGTGCTGCGTCCGACAGATTGCACTATCATGTTTTTCTCTTCTTCTTCATTCTTTTATATCACATTTTACCTGTTTTTATGTTTTGTTTTGTTTTGTTTTTATGCATTTTTATTATTTGTTTTTATTTTTATTTTACTTGTTTCTTTTATTCTTGTTTATGTAAAGCACTTTGAATTGCCATTGTGTATGAAATGTGCTATATAAATAAACTTGCCTTGTCTTGCCTTGGATTAGTATTTAGTGAAGTAATTGAATTACTTGAGTAACAGAGTTTCTTTTGCGATAAAGTAGTTTATTACGTCAATTGTAATGATGTAATTAGTAATTATTCACAAATTATATCATTACAATTGTATTAAGCTATTGAAGTAACATACCAAACTCTAGTTATATCAGTAGGAAATGAGATGATGGTAATTACCAAAACAGTGTAGATGTGAAGACATCGGTAGACCGGCGAAAAGTCCACCAGATCCTGAGCCGTCAAGACCTTTAAAGGAAAAAAGAGATAATAATTTTCTAAACAATATAAAGCAATTTTGATGGGCATGAATATTACTAAACAGTGATGTTTTTATGATGCTTTAGTCATTCTTATTATTAAAACAGTATCATTAAATTTGTATTTTATAAATAATTGAAGTCTTTATAATGTAAATGTATAATGATACATACATACGCTCCTGTGTTTGCGTGTGTATCATTTTAATTGTTTAAACAATTGTTTTAAAATAAAATATTTCAGTTAGTTTAAATATATCAATAAATCTAAATATTTTGACTCTGTACCAACATGTTGATACCACACGCAAACCAGGTTCACGAAAAGTGCTATAAAATAAATTTTAAGGAAACTCTAAATGTCCTGAAAATGATGCTGTGGAGGTCATACCTCCTCATCCATCTCTTCTTCCTCTGCTGTGTCTGTGCTTAAGCCGTTGTGATGGAGGGGCGTTCGGCCATTTAGTCCATACAGAGGTTTGGCACAACTCAGAGTGACCTGCTTCTGAACTGCACTGTTGAACGTACGGTGCTGCTGAGCCTGATGGAGAGAAGACCAACAATCACTTCAACGACTACAATACTAGCCTTGTCGTGTTACACTAATGGGTTTGGACATCTAGACTTATATTTGCTATGTGTGGTACAAAAAGACATTAGGTGTTTCATGCAGATGGAGTGATTTGACAAACCACCTGTAGGTGACACAATTTTTCTCTTCATATGCACCAGACACATTTTCATAAGCACCCCATAAAACATTGTGCAATTCTGAGTGTGCTCCACACCAGTGAGTGGGCTTTTCAAACAATCCTTTCCGTATGATCAGAAAAAAAACTTATACTCATAGCATTTATATAGTGCTACTCTCTGATGATTTGAAGTGCTGATGATTCACACTTGTAAGCACTTTGCATGCAGATATCTGTAAACAGGATTTCAAATCACATATGCATACATTGATTAGTAAGGATTCATACTTTTAAACTTTTAAAACCTGAAAGAAAAGTTATAACAACACAGATCAAAACAAAACATAAGACTAATTGAAATAAAATGAGACAAACAAAACCAAACCATAAACACAAAACAAATAGGGATGAAACAAGACAAAGAAAAATAAAAAAACACAAAACACATATTGATTAAATAAGACAAACAAAAAAAAAAAATAAAACAAAAAAAAAAATGAGACCAAAGAAAACGAGACAAAACAAAACAAAAAAAAGGAGACAGACAAAACAAGATGAGACAAGACAAAATGAGAGAAAGACAAAACAAGACGAGACAAGACAAAACAAAAGAGACAAGACAAAACAAGATGAGACAAAACAAAACAAAAAGACAAGACAAAACAAGACGAGACAAAACAAAAACAAAAAGACAAGACAAAACAAGACGAGACAAGACAAAATAAGATAAAGACAAAACAAGATGAGACAAAACAAAACAAAAAGACAATACGAGACAAAATGAGAGAAAGACAAAACAAGACGAGACAAGACAAAACAAAGAGACAAGACAAAACAAGACAAGACAAAATAAGACAAGACAAAACAAAATGAGACAAGACAATACAAGACAAGACAAATTGAGACAAAACAAAACAAGACAAAACTAAATGAAAATGAAAGACAAAAAACTAAACAAAACAAAACCAGACAAGACAAAAGAAAATGAGACAAAACAAAACGATACAAAACAAGTCAAAAGAAAATGAGACAAAACAGGACAAAACAAAACATGACAAAACAGAACCAGAAAAGACAAATTGAGACATAATGTGACAAAGACAAGACAAAAAAACAAGACAAAACAAAATGAGACAAAACTAAACAAAATGAAACTGAAAATGAAAGACAAATAAACTTAACATAACAAAACCCGACAAGACAAAACTAAATGAGACAAAACCAAAAGAGACTAAAAACAAAACGAGACAAAAAACAAAACAAAATGAGACAAGACAAACAACAAAACTAAATGAGACCAAACAAAACAAAACAGATGAGATGAAACTAAACAATTAAACAAAAATCCCACCTGTCTCATTGCGGTTTCCCCAATCTTATCTGAGTGCTTTCGGATACTTTCTAAGAAGTCTTTCAGATCAGACATGGAGATCTCTTTAATCTCCTCTCTGAGTTTTGGGAGAGTCTCAGCCATGATCTGGCAGAACCTGTACTGGCTCACTCTGGGAATATAAATGTTTTCTAGCTGCTCCATGGTTTTCAGTGCAGAGTAGTATCTGAAATAAAAAGGTTTAAAGTCAGTTACCAAATAATAGTTTCAAAACTACAAATAAAATATCAGAGAAATAAAATGGGTTTAATAGTTTTTAATATGCATCTTCATTTTGACACCCATTAATGTTTTACCTTTGATAAGTTTTAACAACTTTATTTTACAAACAGTTTTTTAGTTTAGATGTATCTTATTAAACGCTTTTTTTTAAAATGAAGTCTCATTTTACATGTCATATAGAGATAAACAGTTGAGTTGAACCATCTTAGCTTAGCAAAGAATAATTGAATCAAATTAGTTCCAGCAATTTTGACCAAGAAAATAGCTACTTTTCTCATCTGTGTTCTTACACAATGTAACTACATAAGAGAAAAATTTTAAATAGAAAAATTATAGATTTTTTTCATATGCTAATGGTCTAATCTTAATTAATGATCAATGCTAAGCTAAGCTAAAATTGCCATCACCAGACCAAGTAATTGGCAGACTGAGTAATAAATGATAAATGTTTATTTTTCTGTGATCTATACCTCTTAAGGAAAACTACTTTTGGAAATCAGCTCATTTTACAAGACAAACATGTGAGTTTAAATAACTTTTTTAATTCATTCAGCTGATCACCAGAACCGGCGGGAGCATTTAGCTGAGCTTAGTATAAATCATTGAAAATAGAAAGTTTTCATTTGCATCTGTTTTCGTACACAATGTAACTACAGAAGAGTCCAACTTTAAATAGAAAAATTAAATAGGAAACTCTTTTTCCAATTTTCTATGCTAATGGTCTAATCTGATTTAATGGCCTATGCTAAGCTAGGCTAAAATTGCCATTACCAGACACAGACATTGACAGAGTGAGTAATAAATGACAGATGTTGATATTTTTCTGTGATCGACACCTTTAAGGGAACACTATTTTTGGAAATCGGCTCATTTTACAAGTTAAACAGTTGAGTTTAAAAAGTTTTTAATCCATTCAGCCAATTACCAGAACTGGTAGATTTTAGCTTAACTTAGCATAAATCACTGAAAATAGCATCTTTAATTTTGCATCTGTTTTCATACACAATGTAATTACAGAAGAGTCTAACTTTAAATAGGAAAATTAAACAGAAAACTCTTTAAAATTCATATAAAATTCAATAATCCATTCAGTCGATCACCAGGACTGGAGGGAGCATTTTAGTTTAGCTTAACATAACTCATTTAAAAAGAGACATTTCATTTTGCATCTGCTTAGGAAGAGTCAAACTTGAATGAAATGAAAAATGAAATTTTCTATGCTAATGGTCTAATCTGATTCAATGATCTATGCTAAGCTAAGCTAAAATTGCTGTTAACAGACGCAGACATTGACAGGGTAAGTAATAAATGACAGATGTTGATATTTTTCAGTGATCTACACCTTTAAAGGAACACTATTTTTGGAAATCGGCTCATTTTCCAAGTCAAACAGTTGAGTTTAAATAATTTTTTAATACATTGAGCCAATTACCAGGACTGGGGGAAGCATTTTAGCTTAGCTTAGCATAAATATTTGAAAATAGCAACTTTTTATTTTGCATCTGCAACAGAAGAGTCAAACTTTAAATAGGAAATTTACCAAAAATATTTTATGAAATTTTCTATGCTGATGGTCTAATCTGATTCAATGATCTATGTTAAGCTAAGCTAAAATTGCAGTTAACAGACCCAGACATTGACAGAGTGAGTAATAAATGACAGATGTTGATATTTGTCTGTGATCTATACCTTTAAAGAAACACTATTTTTGGAAACAGGCACATTTTACAAGTCAAAAAGTTGAGTTTAAATATTTTTTAATCCATTGAGGCAATTACCAGGACTGGGGAAAGCATTTTAACCTAGCTTAGCATAAATCATTGAGAATAGCAACTTTTAATTTTGCATCTGCTACAGAAATCAAACCTTAAATAAGAAAATTACCAAACTATTTTATGAATTTTTCTATGCTAATGGTCCAATCTGATTTAATAGTTTATGATAAGTTATTTTTTTCAGTGAGCTACAGCTTTTAAGGAACACTATTTTTGGAAATAGGCACATTTTACAAGGCAAACTGTTGAATTTAAATATTTTTGAATTTAAATATTTTTTAATATTCAGCTGATCACCAGGACTAGCAGGAGCAGTTTAGCTTAGCTTAGCATAAATCATTGTAAATAGCACCTTTAATTTTGCATCTGTTTTTGTAAACAATATAACTACAGAAGAGTCAAACTTTAAATAGGAAAATTAAATGGGAAACTCTTTTTAAAATTTTCTATGCTAATGTTCTAATCTGATTTAATTACCTATGCTAAGCTAAGCTAAAATTGCCACCACCAGACCCAGACATTGGCTAAATGGATTAAAAAATGGTAAACCTCAACTGTTTAACCCTAGGTAACTTGTAAAATGAGCCTTCTTGAGTGTTCTTTTCAGCATGGATGACAAATTCATGGAGATTTAGTCCTATCAAGAGGGCCGTGGGAAAACTTGGAGTTGTTTTCAATCTATGTACAACCTAAAAAAATGTATTCGGAAATTGCACGGCCTGTCCATATTCACCATACTTAATACGCATATTAACTTGTAGCGCGCTAGAGTTGGCTCTGAATGCTCCCTGACCTCACCGCTCTGAAGTGCGCGTGCGTCCGTATGGAAGGCCAAAGTGGCGCCCTTCCCAGCGAGTGTTACATGTGAACTGCAAAAGAATCCCTGCCTGATTAGACCATGTCCCAGCCTAGTCATTAGCGCGCAGTGGCGACACACAGATTAATGGAAAAACACATCGCGTTAATTGCCTCAATTTGGAGGAGGCCTGTCATGGGCCTGGCGGCACAGGACAGTCCTGTGAAGAAGGGCACACACAAGGTCAATTGTCTTAGCGTTTGAATGGTTTATTTATTCATGATGTGTTATGACTGACTAAGTAGACATAAATGGACAAAGAAGGGTCATTATTTTCAAGTTCAGCGTGACCCTACATTCATCCCTTCAGTCCAGAAAAAAAAAGACTGACAGCATTTTAAAAATAGTTTATTCATTTATTTAGTTTTTTTAAGAGTTAAAATGATTGGATTGGATGTTAGATAAACTATTATTTTACATAAAATATACTGTTCCATTTAATACATAACATTAAAGATAATTAGTTTTAATATTTATTTAATTTAAATGTATACAAAATACATTGTACAACCCAAAATCAGAAAAAGTTGGGACAGTATAAAAAAACACAAATGCAAAAGGAAAATAGTGAATTCTAAATATACTTTGACTTGTATTTCATTGCGGACAATATGAGAATAATTCATGTTTTGTCCGGTCAACTTTATTTCATTTGTAAATAAACATCCTTTCCTGTCATTCAGACCTGCAACACATTCCAAAATAAGTTGGGACAGGAGCAGTTTAGGGCTAGTAGTCAGGTAAACCTGTTAATTAATGATGAAACAGGTGATGTCCACAGGTGATTGTAATTATGATTTGGTACAAAGGCAGCATTCAAAAAAGGTGTAGTCCAGTAGGAGCAAAGATGGGCCGAGGATCACCAGTTTGCCAACTAATACGTGAGAAAATTATTGAAATGTTTAAAAACAATGTTCCTGAAAGAAAGATGGGAAACATTCGGATATTTCACTTTCAACTGTGCATAACATAAATGAAAAACTCAAGGAATCTGAAGGAATTTCAGTGCTTAAAGTACTAGGGCGCAAGCCTAAGCTGAACAACCGTGATCTTTGATCCCTCAGGTGGCTCTGCATCAAGAATCGTCATTCATCTATGAGTGATATCACCACATGGACTCAGGACTACTTTGACAAGCCTTTGTCAAGTACCACAAAACGCATTACATCCAAAAATGCCAGTTACAACTGTACTGTAACAAAAGGAAGCATCTAGAAGTGCTGTCAACTTATCTGGGCTGTTAGGAATCTGGAAATGACCATTACTTAGTGGAAATATGTACTGTGGTCAGATGAATCAGCAATTCAGGTCTTTTTTTTTTTTTAATGAACACCGTGTGCTACTGACTAAAGAAGAAAAGGATCATCCAGACTGTTGCCAGCAACAAGTTCGAAAGCAAGGATCTGTCATGGTATGAGGTTGTGTCAGTGTCCTTGACAAAGGTAACTAGGACTTCTGTGATGGCATCATTAATGCTGAAAAGTACATAGAGATTTTAGAGCACAATATGCTGCCTTCTTTTCCAGGGACACCTGTGCATATTTCAGCAAGACAATGCAAAACCACATTCTGCACACATTAAGTCCTGTCTGCGGTGGAAGAGGATACCAGTACTAGATTGGCCTGCCTGCACACCTGACTTGTCGAGACTTATAGCGCAGAATGCAATGAAAACCTTGTACTGTTGTTTGCTGGAAGAATGGGATAAAATTACACCTGAAACAATTCATTACTTGGTGTCTTCAGTCCCTAAACGTCTCTTAAGTGTTGTAAAAAGCATTACAAAGTGGTAAATGCTTTACCGTTCCAACTTTTTAAAATTTTGTTGCAAAAACCAAAATTGGAATGTGTTTATTTTGAAAAAGAAAAATAAACCGTGAGAAACACATTTAAGAATGCTTGTTGTATCGTCTGCAGTGAAGAACAAATTAAAGTAAATTTAGAAATAACTTCTTTCTTTTTTTATTTGCATTTTCCATACTATCACAACTTTTTCTCATTTGGGGCTGTAGAAAACATATATTTTTTAGAATATAATTTTCCAAAATCCCATAATAAAATTGTGATATTATTTGGACCTTTTCTACACCAATCTAAATAGTATTTTTCCCTTTATGGATAAAAGCTATCAATGCCTAAAAACAAATCTTTTTCCTAAACATGTTCAAATAATGTCTTAAAATAAAAAAATGACAAACTGCAAAGTTAACTTAAAAGCTCAGAACGCTATCTAAAGGTTCAACGTCAGCTTTTTATAAAGAATTTTAAAACTGTTACCTTTTTGATTCAAGCTGCTCCTTCAATTTGCTGTACATTTCCAGAACTGCAAATAAAAATAAATAAAACAGAGTGATTCACAGTAAAACGTACATTAAAAGGGAATCCATCCGAAACATTTAGTTAATTCTGTGAACAGAAACCACTTTCTTACACTAAAAAATGCAGGGTTCCACACAATTCATTCAGGTTGTGCCAATAGAAATAGATTAACTTAACAAAGTTAAATTCACTAATTGATATGGATTGAACATAAAACATTTAAGTTGTCCCAAAACAAATCTCAAGAATTGTGCTGTTTAAAGGTGCAGTAGGTGATCTTCCACAAAGCTAACAGCTTAGCATAAATCTCTGATTCACAGTCCCTCCCCTGCCGTCTAGAGCCACGCCTCCTTAAACACGAGCACAGCAAAAGAACCCTCTCTCACTAGTGCTTGTCCGGCAACGTGCAAGCCAAACTGACATGCTTTTTCAGAGCGAGTATTTAGAGCTGCATAGTAAACAATATAGGGAGAGACAAGGCGGAATATCGGTGTTTTGTTGTTAAACTATTTAAAATCTACATTATCGATGCTGTAAAAGTTCCCTTATGAAACTAAAAATAGTCTTTTGGTGGCTGAACCACACTTCTGTGAAGATATAACCCATTTGTAACAACAACATCTAACGTTACATCAGCTTTGCGTGAAGCTAAAACAGAAAACAGAACATTACCAGTCTAAGAGAAATCCTTCAGCCACTGTGTCATCCTTTCTCCAGCGTGCAAAAGTAACTCCAATATTAATTCAGGTTTTTAAAAAGTTTTGATTCTGCATGTTTTTACCGATCGCGCGCGCGCATGCTCTCTCTCCCTCTCTCGTGAACGCGCGGCGGTCGGCGGAGCTGCGTACAAAAGGCTGCGCAGTTGTTTAAATCTGCATTTGCTAACTGACAGATTTGGCTACTTATGGGAATTATTAGAGATGTCGGCCCGACTCTATTTAATTGGATGAACCTTTTTTAGTTTTATGCCTTACCCAAAATATAAAAAAACAAATAAATACATTTAGATCATTTACTTTAATCTTTACGATTAGACTGTGAAGAGACTTTCAATCAGCACAACAAAAAAGGTTTCTGAAGACAAGCACCTACTGCACCTTTAAGCTTATTTTACACAATGTGGGGAAAAAAAGTACTGAACACGTCATGTTGTTTCCAAGGAATCATTTTTCTAAAGGAGCTGTTAACATGGAATTAAAACAGATGTAGGTAAAAACCCAAACAATACAGGCTTAAAAATAAAACAAAACAAAGACAATCTGAAAAATTTGTTATGTGTAAAAACAATGGAATGACACAAGGGAAAAAGTACTGAACTACTGAAATGTATTTAATACTTTATATACATGGCTGTTTAATGAAACCAGCTTAAAGACGCCTCTCATATGGAAAATGAAGTCACATAAATTGCTCAGGTGTGAGTTTTTTACAGATGAGCACAGAGCGTAAAAATATTGATGGTTCTGTGGGTCTCTTCAATCAAATCTGTTCTTTATTTTGTATTGGATTCAAGTCAGGTGATTGGCTGGGCCATTCTTCAGCTTGATTTTCTTTCTCTGAAAGCATTTGCGATAGAGATGCGCGGATGGGCTATTATATCATCCGCAACCGCATGACAAAATTCATCATCCGTCCGCCATCCATCCGCAGTAAAATTTTTTACCAATTTTTAAAACCGCACCCGCCCGCCATCTGCTGATTGGGCTCTTAATTTGAATGGCTTATTCCTTTTTATTATTAAATGAATGTTTCTTTATTGATCATTATAGAATAGAGAATGACTTTAATGTAGACATGCAGTTAATCCAAACGTGCAAGTCATTAATTGACGACGCTTTGAAGTGACGCTAAAGATACGAGGACGTGTCTTTTCACTTGATTCGATTCCTCGGTCCTTAAGGCTTTTCCTTGCGTCCTTCCCTCGTATCCCGTTGGGGTGGAAACACGAGGAAAGAAAGCAAGGAAAGGAAACGAGGATGCACAAATAAGAAATGAGAAGCAACCGAGCTCTCATCAGCAGTGAACTCCGTCTCCAATCGGCGCACAGGGACAAAAGTAAATAAATAGCCTAAATTAAACGCACTGTACTGTACAACTTTTTTTTTTGTAGCCTAATAGAAAACGCATTGACACATCATTTCAACATGCTGCTATTTAGCCTACTACTAAATGCCTATTTCACTTTATTTTTTAGTTAATAGATAGAATAATAAGTCATTTACATTATAGCCTAATAATGTTTACATTTGTAGTTGTTCATAGCAACCCCAAAAACGTACCTGCTTGCCTTGCACATCTAATTAATGGGCACAGTTTTTCGACTATTTTTTTATTTATTATTTTTTATTTTTTGCTGTGGATGTTATTGAGCTTGTAGAAATCGGAAACAACACCAGTTCTGCGACACAGATGAACCTTTATTTCTATCTCTATCAGACAATACCTATTTTATATGCCAAAAGAAACAACAGGCAGTAAAAAAATACTAACAAAAATATCTTAATGTAGGCATAGGCTATAGTCGCATGCTTTGGCAAACAGTTGAATTTTTTTTAATAAAAACGTCATATCGTGCCTAAGCCTTATAGGCTCAGTCACCCCCACAATTAGAAATTAAATTAGAAAAATAGATTTGCCATCCCTCTTTGAGCGAACATCAAGTCTGACCAGGCTAAGTGCATGTATGACAGTGTCAGGTCAGGATTCAGACGGGAGCGCCTGCATAGCCACTATAATGCGCCCTGCTGCACTGAAGGAGCGCTCGCTCGCAGCACTTGTTGCTGAAATGCATATAATTCTCTTGGAAAGGTGCTGCAGTCGTGGGAATGACTGGCCTTATTTTTCCCTAAAGGAAAGTAGATTTTCCTCTGCTGATCCGTCTATACGAAAGTTTGTAGAGGAATACTTCTGTACTTCATCCAGAATTAGTATATCCGATTCCTCCTCCCATTCTGTGAAGTCAGTCCTAGGCTTTTTCGTTGGTGCGCCAGCTATGCCTATAAAAACAGTACAACCGCCCGCCACCCGCCCGAATTTAATTAAAATATTATTTTTTCGTAACGTCATCCGCCCGATCCGCGGTTTATCCGCGGCTATAACCGCCAACCGCGCATCTCTAATTTGCGAGTTTCCTTGGCTGTGTTTTGGATTATCTCGCTGAAATGCCCACCCTGGTTTCATCTTCATCATCCTGCAAATGTAAATGTTGGACTGAAGCAGCTAATATTAATTTACAATGATAAAGGGCAGAGGGTAGCAGAAGAACTACTGAGAGATTTCAGTTGCTGTCTGGGCTTTCACTGCCTTTCTACACCTCCCTTTCTTCAAGTGTTTAATACTTTTCACTGTGCCATTTCACACATAGCTTCATTTGTAAACTAATTAGATTTGTTTTCTTTTCATATATGGATTTCGTTGGTTGTTATCAAGTCAACAGTACATTTAGAAATATGTTTTCTGTGAAAATGGTGACATGTTCAATACTTATTTTCCCCGCTGTAAGTACAACAAGAACAAGCCACAAAAAAATATTTGGAGTGCAAATTATATTACTGTTTTGAAATTAACTGACCAGAAATCTCAATCTAACTCTATTTCATCTACAGAATTGTCCAAGTTTATTTTTAATGAAAGCATTGCAACAACAGAACGTCTAATTCTCTTTCGGTTTGTTCTAGCAGCTAGGAACAGTTGTATCCAGTTTTAAGACAAAGTGACTGCAAAATATAAACACACTGAGGACCTGGACTCATTAGTGCAACCAAAAACCTGGGAACATTCACTTTTACAGTTTCCTGATTGTTTTTAATAGTCTTCCGATTAAATCTCTGGGAAACGATGAGAGAATCGGATCTGAGCACACAACAAGACTTTGATTTAGCTTCGCCAACATCTCACCGGGAATGCAGAGCTGCAACTTCTCCACGGTGGTGGCCATGTTCCTCTGCTGAACCCGGCAGCGGATGACCTCCTCGGTTTGGGCCGTCACCTTACATAAGGGAAGGTCAAAGAGTGTGAAACCCTCTCAATTAACGAGACAGTCCTCTCTGCTCTATTGTCTGCTAACGGACATTCTGCTCTTGGGCAGACATGCAAACAAAGCCAGACTGTGCCATACCTCCCGTCCGGCGTCTTGAAGTCTTCGGTTGGTGTCGCTCACTTGGCCCTTAAAACATAATATCACTTTTGTTAGACAAATAAGCCCACAGTTCCCTGTTGTAACTGCTCACCCTTGTAATCAGATCATGCTTCATGAGGAGTCAAGAACAAAGGCATGCAAATTCAAATTAAATGTGCAGCGGGAACTTGAACTTTTGGTCGGCGGGGAGCTTTTATGGCCGGTAATCGCTTCTGACAGCTCTTTCTAACAGATTCTGTGACAAACTTCTCAATTTTACTTGGGATTTTTGAACTTTGGTTGTTCCTCTGGCTCTGTCAAACAATTCAAATCAATGACCCAATTGACCACTGGTCCCTTCCTGCTAACTTCAATGAGCTCTATGTGCCCTTCTTTGTCCTGGCTAAAACGCGGAGAGCATTTTCTGGTAATTAAACATTGGTTTCTTCTTTTTCTTTTTTCCTTTTTTGGCTCAGCACAAACGCTGGGTGGCTGATTAACATCAAATGTGAAGACCTCCACACCACTGCGCTAGGATAGTGGCCCAGGTGCAGGGACCGCACGGCCGCAGACTTTCCCACATATTAAGTCTCATTAGGTCATCGTAATAAGGAACAGCTTATTCCGTTTATTAAAAATCTCATTTATTCACGGACAAAGAGCAGCTCAGCGACCTCATTGGTGCCGTATGTGCTCTCTTGTTATCTGAATATGCTTTATATAATGTGGGTCTAATTGCGAGGATTGCCGAGCCACTTCTGTGCCACTTGGTCACCGAATTTCACTCTGGGAAGTGGAAAGGGAGCTAAAGAGAATTGGCGTGCGATCGCAGCACGAGGTCTGGAGCGCGCCGATGAACCCCGTGAACACGCAGTGACCGTCATGGAGGAAAGCTGAAGACTATCTCTCATAGCATGAAAGGGCAGAGGAAAACCAGCAATTAACATTTAGTAATTTCCGCATGACATTGCACCAGTTTGATCTTGAATTCTCAAGGACTCAAATAAGGAGAGCGCACTCAGCAGACAGGACACATACACATTATTGATCTTATTCTTCATGTACCATCAGGTGCCAACTAGGGCAGCACGGTATTGGGAAAATCTGACATTGCGATATTTTGTTTTGATGTATTGCAATATGAATATAAATTCAGCAGATGATTTTGAATAGCTCTATTTGGAAAGATTTCATTAGTTTAGATCAACTGGATGATCCAGTCTTTTATAATGCAGTGAATCTGAATAAATTGCAATACATTTCAAGCAAAAATAAACGAATGAAGAGTGCCAAGTCAATGCAAAGACGGGAATAGACATCCTGCAACAAGATTCATGCGAATGTGGTGACATGAATGACACGATTTGCGCAAATGAAGTGGCGTGCATTTGACAGGGTTAACGTGCGAATCACGTGGTTGAAAAATATGAACTTTAGAGAAAATTTGTGCCGTGTTAACCAATCAGGAGCTTCGTCTTGTAGGGGTGTTATTATGACGTAGTGCCTGTTGTTGATGTCTCGAGGGGAAATCCTCCTGCCAATACTAGATAACAGCTCATCAAACTGGGCTCGGCTCAGTTGGAAGCAGCACTGAAAGGTTCCATCATCCAGGTATAGTTTCTGGGAGAGTTTATGAACTCACAGAGCTGGGTACACCTCTGAAAGAATCTAGTGCACTCAGACACGGCGCCGAACAAATCTACACTGTTTATCAGCCTTCCTAAAGCACATAAAGCACAGCTATTCTCTTAATAAAATCAACGTTAGCCATTTAGCAATGAAACTAGAGTCACTAGGCAGACAGAAGCCCTGCCCATGACGCGAATCCGAATCTATAGTGAAGTAAAATTGACCGCGAACTAAGCAATTTTGACACGCGAATGAAATGAGTAAACTCAAAATGTTCACGCGTCTATTTACGTGCGAATATCGTGATTTATTCACACATGCCATGTCTGGTGTGAACACAGCACATTAATATTGACGTAGAGAAATTGAAAAATCAAACATACTATTACATGATTATAACTGTATAAGCAATTTTTAGAAATAATATCTAATAGTCTCTTTATCTTCGAATCTTTAACAAATGATCTAATCCTGTGATACGACCATCGCAGATACACACATTGCGATATCGATCCTCAAAAAATATATTGTTCAGCCCTAGCGCCAGCCATTGGAATCTTTTTGGCTCCAGATTTCTGCTCTCGTTTACCTTCATTGACTTGTATACATTTAAAACAGCTTATTAATTTATTAATCTTATTAATTTATTACTAATTTTATCTATTATTTGTGTATAATTATGAGGACACTTGATTGTAGAGCAAGCAGTTTGACAGTTTATTATTCCTAGTTATTTTAAATTTTACATAACGATACTGTATTAACATGCATTTCAACTTATAATTTATTTTGCACTTTGAACGTCTCGCTGTCTATAGGATAAAGGATTTCTTGGGTTTAATCTACAATATTTGTGTTCTGAATGTGTCTCAGGGGATTGGAATGACATGAGGGTGAGCAATTAACAACTTTTGCTCAAACTAATCCTTTAGCTTTGGACGGCAATAAATTGGAATATTATACATATCATCCAGTCCTATTCAGTTTCATGGTAAACAGTAGAAAAATTATTAGCCCCCTGTATTTGTTTTCAACACATTTCTAAACATAATAGTTTTAATAACTCATTTCTGATCGCCATTATCACAGTAAATAATATTTTACTAGATATTTTTCAAGATAGTTGTATACAGCTTACCATGCAAATTAAAGGCTTAATTAGGTTAATTGGGCAATTTAGGATAATTCCGCAAATCTTTTGTTCTGTAGACAATTCTATAGACAATAGAAAAAAAAATACTTAAGGGGGCTAATAATATTGACCTTAAATTAAAAGCTACTTTTATTCTAGCAGAAATAAATCAAATAAGACTTTTTCCAGAAGAAGAAAATATTATAGGAAATACTGAAAAATTCCTTGCTCTGTTAAACATCATCTGAGAAATATTTGAAAAATTTTAATAAAATTTGCTAATCATTTGGACTTCAACTGTACATTTCTTATACTATGTAACATGCTCTTAATATATATTACTAAAATTCTCCAATACTTATATGCAGGGATTTACATCAATATCTGCAGGTAGATTTTAGCTGTGGCGGGTCAGACAGACACCTCCACTAGCTACTTTGGCTGGTTGAAGATCATTTTAAATGATTGTTTTCTTAAAAGCAGGGTTCAACAATAAAGATGGCCTAATATTTGTGCAAATGTCATCTTAGAATCGAGAAGCAGCACGACTGACAATAATGGCATTCGCACAAGCAAAAGAAATCAGGTGAATACTGAATAAAAGGATGATCACTCGCACGCACAGGTAATTTAATGCTTGAATGTTTAAAAAAGCATGCGCGCTCCCGTTTCCTGCAGCGAAGCAACCGTGCCTGGAAACACAACTGCTGCTTCCGAAAAGATCCGGAGGTTTTATTTGAACAGAACAGATTCTGGGCCTAACGTTACCCGTGTGCACCTGATCATCCTTCCATTATCACACATGGTATGTTTTTTACCTGCTTTTTTTTTTTTGCTTACGGTTATTTTTGTTAATTTGGTTTAATTAACATTTTTACAACAACATTGCTTTAATAGGAGATTAACTCACTATGTATGTACAGTTAACTGGTGATCTGAGAGACTTTAGCCTGGACAGAGGCTACTGTGCATAGTTTTAGATACATGGCATTAATTGTTTTTAAAATTGTAATTGTTTTTTAAGTTGTTGTTGAATAAAAAGAGCAAATACAGCTATATTTTGTATGTTCTGACATTATTTAACATTAATAGATAAGAAATAATACGATTTTTTTTTGGTGTGTTCAGAGATAAATTTGGCAAATCCTCAATTTTGAGCCCTGAAAAGTCCTGTGAAATAAAAACAAATTGCAATGTGACATCCTGAAACCACAACCCATTCGCTCATGCACATTAAGCAAGTTCATACACAAAAAAAGTGAAATTATTGAGGCATGTGCATAACACAAAGTCTAAATCAAGTAATTCTAGCATCAATTCAAGTCAAATTTATGCATATAAAATAAATTTTTCCAACAAAATTGTGGCCAATGAAAATGTTGAGTGGCAAGTGAGGTTGGAAATCTACTAGCCACAGTGGCTGGTGATCAAAAAACTTAATGTCAAGCCCTGCTAATATGTATTAATTTAGCTTTAAATCGCTAACATGATTTTGATAATGATTCGCACATACCATCAGTTTCTCAGCATCTGCTCGGACCTTCAGCAGTTCTGTGATGGCGTCGACGAATCCCTGATGATGAAAGTTGCACATTTTTTCAATCTCTCTGTCGTGGTTACGTATTCTGGCATCAAGCTTCTCCATAAACCTTTTGTGTGCGTTGGGCTGATCATCATAAACAGATCTACAAAACAAACATCAAACAGAAACATTAAACTACATGTTACACAACAAACTGTTATAATTTACTCCCTCTCATGTAGACCCCACAACATAAAAAATATGTTTATTATTCCAATCAAATCAGACAGATTTCACCCAAAAGTCTGATCATTCAAATCTTTGATGAAAACAATAACAAATATGAATCCATGTTCATTCATTCCTTTTCCTTCAGCTTAGTCTCTTATTTATCCAGGGTCGCCACAGCGGAATGAACTGCCAACTATTCAAGCATACGTTTTCTTGCAGTGAGGAGACAGTGTTAACCACTAAGCCTCTGTACCATTATGAATATATTTCATAAATGTAATTATTATGAATCCATTTAATAAATTTTGTGTTCTGAGTAGACACAATCCAGAGTTGTGATGAGAATTGGTTCACTATATGACTATGTATTTATCATCTACACCTGCTAATGGTTGTGTTTTTGTTTATGTAACCAGTTTTGTGTAGATGTTACTAGTTCCAAATATTGGTTTGTAAAAAAAAAAAAAAAAAAATTAAGAAATATAAAAATTTACCATAAAAAATTTTTACAGTTATGTGTGTGTATTGCTTTGTTAAAATAATTGGGTTATAAATACCCCAACATATAACTCAATTATAGGTTATTATAGCACCTTCCCCACTATGGGTTATTTTAACCCAATGCATTGGGTTATATAATTTATCCCAATGCATTGGATTTTTTTTGATCAAATGTTATTTTTCTAGTATTATTACTATAACCTTAACTAGTACTACAATTTATTTTATAATTAGGGCTGTGCAAATAAATAAATGTCTCCGCTAAGTCCTAAAGGTGAGAATGACGGCCAGATATCCCAAATATGTGCATCATTTTCTCTAAAAAAAACTGTAGAGATGAAAACGGGAGGTAGAGAAGGTGTTTGATCCATTTCATAAAGATCGGCTATGAAGTACGCGTTTGTATCATCGATAATTAAGAGTGCTGGTGAAATGGATATAAAAAACACGGAGAGGTCATTTGATTAAAAAAAAAACAACAACAATATTATTATTGCGTTTGCATTAGAGCTTAAATAAACTTTACAACGCAAAAAGAACATTACACACGCATATTAATACAGCTGTTCTGTGTCAGTTAAATCAGTTGACTGGTTGAGTTATTTAGAAACCTAAAGGTTAAAAATAACCCAACAAAGCACCAAATATTTAACCCAACTGGTTGAGTTATTAAGAAATGACCTAATAAAGATTAAAAGTAACCCAACAAAGCACCAAATATGCTTAACTCAATCATTGGGTTAAATAAATAACTCAACGTTTTTTAGAGTGTGTGAATATACACATATAAGAAGGGTGTGGATATGTGCCGTGTAGGCTGCATTGTTGTTGTACGCCTAGTTGATGGGGAGAAAGGAAGAAAAACATCAATAAATATATTGGGGGAAAAAATACACAAGACTAAGATTTTTTTTTATCTTCGCCCAATTTGTTGTGTCCAGTGTTTTGTTTTTACTTTTTATTTTATTTAGTTTGACTGTGTTGCAGAATAGTAAACCAACACCAGAAACAATTGTGATAAAATTGTGAATCATTATGGTCCTGGAAAAAATTGTGATATGATATTTTGTCTATATCACCAGCCTGATCTCACGAGGAAACGTAATTACTTACGTTTTGTCAGTTTAGTGGCTAATTTGTAGTCGAATTCGAAGTGAATTTCGAGTTCAGTACGATTTTAAAAAGGAGGCGTGGCATCTAACCCCACCACTAACCCCAACTGTCACTGGGTAATGAGCAAATCGTACTAAATTGTACAAATTAGATCGTATGAATTCAAACGAATTAGCCACTAAATCAAAAAGTTACGAATTGTCGTGAGATTACGTTATCACCCATTCCTATGTTCAACAGAATGAAGAAACTCAGGCCCCGTTTACACTAGTGCGTTTTAGTTTGAAAACGCATAAGTTTTGCTACGGTTACGCCATCCGTCCACACTACGCCGGAGTTCTCGAGCGCCGAAAACGGAGCGTTTCGAAAACGCTGGAGAGGCCGTTTTCATTCTAAAACGCTGCTGCTCCGTCTCAGTGTGGATGGGGAAAGACGGAGACATCTGAAAACGGAGGCGGGGCTGCAAACGTTCGCCCCATCTGATTGGGGCTTTTCCCTCAATATTAAGTAGCCCACACACAGTTCAGTCTCGCAGTTAAGACTTCGCAAGTTTGATCAAGGCTGCAGTCTCTTCTTCTCAGTTTGATATGGAAAACATACCGAGGACACGGGTAAATCTTCAAAGGGAACAGTGTACTTTATAACTTCATTCACATCACCTTGGCTACGTTGTTTCACTTTCTCAACAATAAAATGTAAACATGATTTAAGGAACTGCCTATTTTCTTTTTAATATTAGCAACTTAACAGACAGCAGAAATGTTGAGGCGTCGTGCTGCATGAGCGTCATCTTCACTGTGTGGATATTTATAACAAAACGGAGCCGATAACAACTGCCTCCTTTCAATTTCAGTGAAAATACGAAACGCACTCTCTCTTTTGCTGAATATCAGTTTTAATAATCGATAATTATAAAAGTATAACATACAATAAGTTTATACATTGTAGGAAATAAAGGCAAGCGATCAGTCAATGTACCTGGATTAATCATTAACTTATCTTTGCGCTTAACCAAAACATGTTACCCGTGAACAAGTAACTTAATAGATTCCAATGACCAAAGTCAGGGAATTGGCCTATGTCGTCAGATAAAGACAACAACATAAATGAAATAACACGTTTAGTAAATATAGTAAGATTAGATCCAGCGGGAGATGCTTGATGAGCAGTCCGACAAGCAGAGCTCTCATCTGGGTAGAAATGCTGGAGTGCTTGCCCGAGAGTGTGTGTGTGGTCACGTGATGTGCGTTTTCAGCGTTTTGGTGTGGACGGAGAGCAGTTCAGAAACGCTGGGTAAAACGCGAGTGTGGACGCGGATCGTTTTCATTCTACAACGCCGTTTTAAAACTAAAACGCACTAGTGTAAACGGGGCCTCAGGTTTGGAATAACTTGAGGTGGGTAAATTTTCATTTTTGGATGAACTTTCCCTTTAAATTTTAAAAAGACAAGCACCACTTCAGAAAACGTGAAAATGCTTATTTTACAGAGTAGAAACATACTTGGCATCAATGCCCATACTTTGTGTTCCCACTTCAGTAAACACACACACACACACACACACACACACACACACACACACACACACACACACACACACACACACACACACACACACACACACACACACACACACACACACACACACGCACACACACACGCACACACACACGCACACACACACCACTCTACACTCTGCAGGTGTCACCATGTGGTGTTATCAATCTAAGAGCATGTGTGTATCTGTAGTTATGTTATCGGTGTGTGTGCACGGCGGTGAGAGCTGGCAGGGTGAAGCGAACAGATGGGTCTCTGCTGCAGTCAGTGTGTCCCTCCACACTGCTCCAGATGGCCAAAAGAGCCATCATATCCCTCCATCAGAACAGCCTGAGATGATTCAGGGCCTTCACTAGCTTCCTGACACAGAGGGGAAGCGTGAAGGGAACAGCACCAGCTGACTCTATACAAGAGCAGACCCAATAGACTGTTTTCTTATAAAATAACGCATGGCAGGATGCTCAAAAAAAAAAAAACTCTTTGTACATTAGTTACTGATGATAAATTCTGAAAGAGTGAAGCACTTGAGGGTTTCTAAAGATGAGGAGATCTCAATCTGCATTTCAAAGAATCCAAGGGTTATGACCAGGGCCAGACGGAATCTGCGGACGTTTTTTGCTATTTCTGCGGAGAATTTTGGTAAAAATCTGCAGATTTCAGTGGAATTATTTTGGGAGTATCCAGCGGAGTATCATAACTAAAACCTTAATATATAAAATAAAAAGTAATAAATTACTGGAAAAAAATGAATAAACTCAGATTTACATATTTACTCAAGTGAATAAACAGAATTAATGATGGGCTAAAAATCTGCAGAAATCTGTGGAATTTTGCGGAAAATCTGCGGAAATCTGCATGCGCAGATTCCATGTGGGCCTAGTTATGACTATTATGGTTTTGGAAAATAAAGGATGCAATGATGTAATTTTTTCAAACATTCTAATGAAACGAAAACTGCTACCAATATTTCTTAAAATATAATCCTTTTGAAATGGTGGCTTAGTGGTTGGCACTGTCGCTTCACAACAAGAAGGTTACTGGTTTGAGTCCTGGCTGGGCCAGTTGGCATTTGGAAGTTTGCATGTTCTCCCCGTGTTGGTGTGGGTTTTCTCTGGTTGCTGCGGTTTCCCCCACAGTCCAAAGACATGCGCTAGAGGTGAACTGAATAAACTAAATTGGCCATAGTTTATGTGTGTGAATGTGAGAGTGTATGGGTGTTTCCCAGTAATGGGTCGCAGCTAAAAGGGCATCCGCTGTGTAACACATATGCTGGACAAGTTGGCAGTACATTCTGCTGTGTTGATTCCTGATGAATAAAAGGACAAAGTCGAAAGAAAATGAATGAAATGGCATAAGGGCAAGTAAAAGACAACAGAAATTACATTTAAATATTATTAAACATGTTAAATCACAATATTTGACATGTTTTAAGCTAACTGCAACCACTTCTAGTTAGTTACCCTTGTAATAAATAACTCAATCTCAACTAAAAACGTATTAATAACCCTAAGTGAAGATCAATACAATTTAGGGCTATACAATATCGTTTTAGCATCGATATCGCAATGTGATCAATCGCAATAGTCAGATCGCGAGTATACGCAATATTGAGTCTCATTTTGTAAGTGTTTTTTTTTTTTTTTAGGCCTGTGACTGTCTGAGAGTTTTAAAGCATTCAGGCATTAAAAATGTAGTTTATAACTTAAAAAAATAATGATTCATTTCATCAAACTGTTTAAAAACGAAGACTATGCGGCATTATTTTACATTTAATTATTCAACTACTGTACACCTGAATACAGATTGACTCTTCTGAAAACAATTAAACTTTTTTTTAGGGATGCTCATTTTGGTTAATTTTGCCAACCGACAACTGCCGCTCGTTAACTGAATAATAACGGTTAACGAGCGGTTACCTCAAATTGATCACTCCACAGAAATTATGTATTTAATCAATGGAAACTCTACCTCTGCTTTCATTTGATTGAAGAATTGACGTATGCTTTTTCTGCTCAGAGTTTACTTTATTTGAACTCCCTGCTGAAAAATCTGGCTTAAACCAGCCTAAGTTGGTTGGCTGATTTCAGCCTGGTTTTAGAGGGGTTTTGGCCATTTCTAGGATGGTTTCCAGTCATTTCCAGCCTGGTCTTATCTGGTCAGGCTGGAAAATGACCAGCTAAATCCAGCTAAAACCAACTTGACCAGCCTGGTTTAAGCTGGACATAGCTGGTTTTGGCTGGACTCCCAGCTTGGCTAGGCTGGTCAAGCTGGTTTTAGCTGGTCATCTCCCAGCCTGACTAGCTAAGACCAGGCTGGAAATGGCTGGAAACCAGCCTGGAAATGGCCAAAACCCTCTAAAACCAGGCTGGTCGACCAGCTAAAACCAGCCTAGGCTGGTTTTAGCTGGATTTATCAGCAGGGCTACAAGCAAACAGCATACAAAGGCAAAAACGTGAGGCGTGCAGGGCGCCGCAAAACACTCACGGCCGGTAGTAAACCATTCAAAAGATGCCCCTCAACGCTAAATGCGTGTTCGCTGTGATCAGTCCCTGATGCAGCCAAACTTCAAAAATATATAGTATAATATTTTTTGGTTATTTAACTTATACCATTAATCGGTTAAAAACGCACCCTTTCAGTTAATGGTAAATCGGTTATTATGAGCATCTCTAGTTTATTTATTAGCATATTTTTCTTTATTGAATTTTTCTACGCTTGTAGATTGTTTATTATGCGTGATGCACTCCCCAACAGAATCTTCCCAATCAATTTAAAATTATAGATTCCTTACAAACATTTATTTAAATCATCTAGTGAAAATATATTCATATCACAAAATAAAAAATATATATCACTATGGGTAATTTTTCCAATACCGTGCGGCCCTAATACAGTTTATATAAATGATAAAAACAAACAAACAAAAAGTTACTAAAAGATTCAAATAAAAAAGGCAATAAAACTACTTTGGCAATACATAAAAAACTCAATAAAATATTAATACAATCTACAACACTAATGATCATAACAAGAGCCAGACATAATCTGCAGACATTTTTTGCTATTTCTGCATAAAGCCAATTGTCAATTTGTGATTTTGTTAAAAAAAAAAAAAAAAAAATTAAAAAATTCGGAGGATTTATGATTTTTAGAGTATAGCAGCTAAAATTAACACATGAATTAAAAAACAACAACTTTTATTTAAGGTT